>NC_061062.1:7679927-7682427 GCF_021917145.1 Hypomesus transpacificus
GACACTTCTCTGCAAATCACTGTGTCCATTGATGGAAAGAGGCAAACGGATGAGCGATAGAAAAATAGGAGGGAAAGACAAGCAAATCGAAAAATTGGTTCAGAGGGACGGGTACGTAAAAGGGTAACCCGAAATAGCGGACCATTAGCTAGGCTACTTCACACGCCCTCTCTGAGAGAAGGAAATGATAGAGAAACGATGTGTACGTGAGTCGCAGCCGATAGATAAAGCAACAAATAAACAAACCGCAATAGCACTCGCACCAAAAATGCAGTTGGACCCAAATGTCTAAATAAATAACATTAATCAGCAAATTAGCAGCAGTTAAAAGTCGGATTTGGAATGGAAAGCATCGGTAAGAGTAAAGTGTTGCTGATGGCATTCATATCATAAAGTTTGACGGGAGTAACGTTTTCTAAAATCAAATTACATAAATTAATAGTCAGAATGTTGTCCCAATACAACAGAGCTAGGTGAAAATACAAGAATCACAATAGCCATGGCATCCATTTCCATGACACAGAAACTAAACCACAATCAGAAATGCTCTTGGTAAACCTCTTTCAAACAAGAAGAGTCAGGACAAGGCTAGCCTCTTTCTTGAGCGGAAGGAGAGTAGGGGGAAGTGAAAGAGAGCTAAAATCTCCTCCACAAAGGGCTCACCCAGGAGAGGGGAGCTGAGTGGAGGGCCCGAGGCATCACCAACAACAGCAACACACACATACACACACACACACAGATAGATGAATGAAGGGTTCCAGTAGACACAGCAGTGAAGGAATGGAGGGTAGATATGTTTTGAGGTGATGTGTATCAGCTCTGAATGGGAGTTTGCTGAGTAGAAAGACGAGGAGAAGGTAGGCAAAGGTTGTTGTGTTTCGAGTCTTCCAGAGACAGTGGTGGAAAAAAAGCTTGTTGTTATGATGGAATGAGGGAGAGAAGGATACGTAGAGAAGATGAAGCGGTGAACAAATGGAAGCCATGCAGGTTTAGGGGTGTGAGAGCGCAAGCTATTTAGTCAGATATGGGATTAGGGTGTTGTGGGGTTTTTGTAAGGAGGGTAAAGGATAGAGTGAGCCAGACTGTAGTTTGACTGACTTAAAACAGGGGGAACTGGTGCCTCTCCCAAATTGCTATGACAAGTGTGTCAGACATGAAAGAGTATAGCTTTGGCCTGGGGACAACCTACCTGCGCACACGGCACATCCGGAGATGGGAAACACACACGTGCCGCACACACAGACCCGGAACATTCACACCACGACACACACACACACACACACTCACAGACAAACAATGCATCAAAAATCAAATGCACTCACATGAGAACAAAGGCAGGCAACAGAAGTAAACAGAGCACATAAATAAACATTCACACATATTATGCAGACATAAACACCCACACCACACACACACACACACACAGTCCATCTCACATCTCTCTTTTCCACAGACCCTCACAACTCCCATCCTTTCTTTCTCCATCTCTCTCTTTCTCTCTCTCTCTCTATCCCTCCTTCCCTAGCCTCCAAATCCATGGCATATGACCTTCTGTTGAATAGATAAAGAATGTGCTTATCAGTCATGCAAATGAGCCTGAATTCATTTTCCCACAACAGATGGCCCCCATAGATAATGATGATGGAGGAGAGAAAATTAAATGTCTCTCGCACGGTGGTCATGGCAACCCGGGCCCCGAACGTAATATCAATAATAAGTGTGCAGCATAATATGGTTGTCAGTCCTGCAAAATCAGAAGGAGTAAGGGGAGGATGTGTGGGGTGAAGCTTGTTGTTTGGCTTCCTGTTTTAGGGTTTTTAAAGTCAAAAAGGTCGGGCAAGAGCCAGTAATGTCGTACTGATAGTTAAAGAATAAGAATGATAAAATTGGTCGGAATACATAATAAAAAGTCTGACTGTTTGAACAGCAACATTTTAACCGTATGGATGAAATTTTCAGTTTTGATGAGAATATTGTGTTACATTCATGTTCATTTTTAAAATGTTATTCTCTGATTTATATTTTTTTTTTGCTGCATCATCAATGAATGTGTTAAGTCAGTAAGTCCAGTAGCCTAGTAGCACACCACCGTATTTTTTTTCGGAAAATAAGCCGCATTTTTCTATAAGCCGCACCCCCCCCCAGAATGGGAGCTTTGTGATTGTAAAATCGGATTCTCACGACTGTTTGTTTACCCCCAAAACACTTTCCCTTAGGACACCTTGGATAGGCCATCTAACTAGCATTCCCAATCAGGGGGAACACCTCAAATTATCTAAACTACAGACCATAGCATTACACTATGATTACATATATCAAAACAGAACGAACAAAACAATGAAACTCCAAACAATGCTAACTAAGCTCATGCCCTTAACTTCGTATTGTTGCTCACAATAAGCTAAGCAATGTCATTAGCGATGCTGGGCGTTATTTTGCTAGCTGCGAAATATAAGCCGTACAAACCACTAGAAAACTGTAAAATCGGGGTACAAGCCGC
>NC_061062.1:7687427-7752427 GCF_021917145.1 Hypomesus transpacificus
CACAGCCCTGCACCCCCCAGCCCATGGAGCAGTGGCAGACCTCAGCGACGCTGCCACAACCCAAGTCAAACCAGGGATGGGTGATCACCACGTAATGATTATGCATAAACATCAGAGCTATGTATTGTTTTCCATCATGCGGCTCCTGCGATGGCCATGTATTGAGGCAAGCTCAGAATGTAAAACACTGCAATGTCCCGATTACTGTAAGAAAATGATTTGCTCCAACCTGGCAGTTGCAGTTTATTAATTGAAAGTGGCTGAAGGGTTCAATACTTTCTCTGTGCAGAACAATTTTCTTATCGCTAATGTTGGGGGCCGGGGGGGCAAATTGGTAGATCGGCCACAAACTGAGTGCCCTTTATAAAGGGAGGGTTTATCTTCCTGTTCACCTTAGTCTGGCAGTCAGGCAACCCCCTGTGTGTAAGGAGAGAATGTACAGACAAGTCGTCACCTGCCACCAAGGTGGTGGTGGTGTGTGTGTGTGTGTGCATGTGTGTGTGTGTCAGAGAGAGAGTGAGAGAGAGAGAGTGCACCCACGCATGTTTGTGTGTGTGAGATAGCCTAGATCTTAAACCGTTGCAGAGGCAGTTTTTTTGCACCCTGCAGAGACGGACAGACGGAGGGACAAGAGGGACAGACGGACAGACAGGTAAAGTTCCAGCTGGTGTCTAGGTTCACATCCCCTAACCTTGAGCTTACGGCTCCGCTGGGAGTCCAGATTCATGTTCTCTCCTTCCCTCCCCTGTTTTCTCCTCCTGTTCCTTCCCCTCCCATTCCCACAACTCCATTCCTACCATTTGGTGAAAGGTCAAAGTAAAAGAGAGAAAACTCATCTGCTGCCATGTCCTAAATGTGATATGAATGGGGCAAAATGAATACACCAATGTAAATTTGTCAATAGCAAACAAACTTTGCTGGCTTCTCTAGTTAGTTGCTTTAAACAAATATACTTATAGTCTTACAATTACAAGCACTATATATTGTAGCTTCTAGTTTGGTTTGAAAGTAGTTTTGTGCCATGTGTGCAGGAGAAATCCTTGATCGACAAAGAATTCTCAAAATGACAAAAGAAAATAGATACGCATTTTTGCTGGTACACTATAGCTAAATAACATGCACTCTGAAATGTGAAAAATGGCCACAAGCACAGCTTACTAACAATACAGGACCACCAGCAATCCTTAGTCATGTTCTCCAACCTTTACTCAAGGCCATGTTTACTCTGAGAAGACACAACGGCCATTTTGAGCTAACAATACTATGCTGGGATCCATGTGGGCTTCCATGCGGTTTGTTTGTTTGCCCCTCTCAAGCAGCTGAGCTAACAAGCCGCCATTTTGGCCCTGGCTCTCAGTGTTGGTCCAATTAAAGCGTGTGATCAGCTAGAACTGTTTAATGATGGTTGTGGTTGGGTCAGGCGGATGACTGGTCTGAGGGAACGTGCAGAGCTGCAGCGCTGCTGGTGTTTTGGCTCAGTGAATTAAGTGTGCAGACAGGGTAGAATTACCTTCCTGTTCTCTTTCATTGAGCAATGGCAGAGCAAATGGTTGGTTGTGTGTGGAAACTAGCACATAAGTGGTAGAGGTAGAAACATATTGCATCATACTTTTCCTAAACAACTGAGGAGAATGTTCGTCAGACAACACAAGTATATCAGACAAACACAACGTGTACATTTGGGGTATATAAGGTTGAAATAATGGTGGAAAAAGTAAAAAATACAATTTACAAATAAATCATGACTGCACAATGACAGAATCATCTTTAGTATTTCAGCCTTGAGCTCATAATATATTGAATAGCGACAATAAATAACAGTGAGTGATATGAAAATGGGAGAGAGGATGAGATGTAATTAAAATGAATGAATACAGCTGTACTTCCCATCCCAACACCTGTTCCGACTGAATGTAAAAGCATGGTTCCGAATCATTGGTGACACTCTCCCTCCTCCTCCCACCACTACCTGTCACCACTGTCATATACGCATGAGAGAACAAACACACAAATGAACACAAACACTTGCCCTTGCAACCACTGCAAACATACTTAAGAAAACCCTCACGCACACATTGCGTGCTTCATGTTGTCACACAGCAGCACACATACACACCAGCTTAAACCATAGGTGTGTGGGTGTGTGTGTGTGTGTAATGTCTGACCCTTGGCTCTCAGCGGAGACCAGCGTCTGTTGAGGAGACCTCTAATGGACCCCCAGCTGGAGTCAGGCACACACAAGGGCAGCCAAGGTCAGGTCGGCTCTTGCACAGGACCCCATCATTTGGCGAAGCTCTGCAACTTTGGTTGTGTGTGAGCGTGTGGGGGTGTGTGTGTGTGTGTGTGTGTGTGTGTGTGTGTGTGTGTGTGTGTGTGTGTGTGTGTGTGTGTGTGTGTGAGAGAGATAAAGTTTGTATGTGTGAGAAAGCGAGAGAGAGAGAGAGAGAGAGAGAGAGAGAGAGAGAGAGAGAGAGAGAGAGAGAGAGAGAGAGAGAGAGAGAGAGAGAGAAAAGAGAGAGACAGAGACAGAGAAAAGTGTGTGTTATTGTTATAAATAATCTGTTAATGTTGAAGCCTAATTACAGGGGTAGTCTGCATTAATCCTTAATCATGGGGAGTTAATTTGCTTTGAAATTTTGTAACTATTCTTTGTTATTGTAATTCACCGCTTCATCAGTGAGCAAGATAAGAAAAAACTGTCAATAGCCACCCAAGGCAAAGAAAGAAAATGAAAGAAAAAATGGAGCAAGGAAGAGAGAAGGAAAGTTCTGAGCATTTGATCTTTTCATCAGTCTTTGTAGACTGTTTCTCGTTAATGGTTATATGAGTGTAGACACAAATAAATACAATATACAGAAGTGTGTGTTTAAGTGTGTATATTTGCAAGTGTTTGTATATGTGCCAATATGGTCTCATTCAAGAGCCTGTAGAAACTATAGACATAGCCAGAATGCCCTGTCTTCCTCTCTTCCTCCTTTAAGCTTGGAGAGAATAACAGTTGGAGCGTCCTGTGGCAAACACATACCAAACACAACCCAAACATAGAATAATGTGCGTGCTTGCTTACGAGTGCATGTGTGTGCATCCATGAATGTGTGTTTATGGAGGCATGTTCATCCATCCATCTGATGCTGGCCACTGGTCCCACTCTGACATCCATAGGTGGCTCCCAAGTGTCAAATGGGCCAAGAGGCTAAACAGCCATGGTTCACTACAGGCCCTGCTGTCTGAACCGTAACACCCCATCTTCACACTCTTTTGTACCTCTGTGCCAAAGTCATTCTTTTATGTTTTCATGGAAGCTTTGTTTTGTTCTGTAACGGCAGATGGCCTGTTACCTTGAACAGTCTATGGCTCTACATGCAAATTGTTGAGGAATTTTGGACACATCATTTTTATTGTTACACAGGGTAAGTACTAAGGCTCAAAAAGCAGATACAATTTCATTGAGGACTCTTTAATGTCAGCAGACATGGAGGACGCATCTGCTACCAGGCGCTAGGTGTGTCGCTCAAAGAAAACAATGAGACAGTGCGTTCATACACCTTCTTGTAGTGCTTATCAACATAGAACTTCGGCATTCAGTTTTAACAGTGGTCTCCTTTGTGTCATATAATCACAAAAATGGTCAGTCACGTGTAGACAGCTTGTGATGACATTGATCTGTGCTCAGAGCAGTATTTCAAAGACTTACACAGCAATCAAACAGCCATCAAACAATCTGATCTATTCGCATTGCTCATTCAGAGCACAATTGCACAGTTTTCTTTACATTACCGCCAGGGTTATATGGCTGATTTTTTAGAGATAGGGAGCACCAACCAAAGTATGTAGCCTGCTGCTGGTGATACAAGACAAGGACAAGCAGATAACAAACAAAAGGTTTTCAGTTTGCTTGTTTGTTGGAGTTGGTTTTACCTGTGTCTAGTTTGGTCCTTGAGTGTATTTATGGTTCCTATGGGAGGGAAGAAAAGAATTACTAGAGGGGGGGCTGCGTTGAGCTGGCATTTCAGCTGTCTGGAACAGTGGTTCTGGCTGCCATCGATGAGGCTAGAGCCACTGAAAAAGAGGCTGTGTGTGTGTATATCCCTTCAACGTGTGTATTTTGTGGGAAAAGCGGAATGGGAGAGAGGATGAAGTTGCTTCTATGGCACTCTGGCCTGAGAGCGTCTTTACCTCTCCCCCTCAGTCACATTCTCTCTTTTTCTTTCGCTCTCCTCATTGTCTGTATCTGCCTCTCTAACCCCCCCCCCCCCCCCTCCTGCCTCTTCCCTCTCTCACTAATTAGGGTGATTACATTTCCAGCCAGTCGGCCTGGATCACCATACTCCCCACTACGTCAATCCTCCCCCAGGACAGAATGCGTCTTTGACTCTCTTTTTTAAGGAGGGCTGGTCTGTCACTGTAAACTAGCGCCTGTTTGGGTCACAGCACAGGCTAGCCTTCTAAGTCTTCGCTGGTGGAACACAAGGTTAGCCATGCTTCTTCTGTTTCCCCCCCCCCTCCCTTGCTCACCCTTCATGCCTGTGCTCTTTCCCTCTCTCTTCTTGCCGCCCCCCCCCCCCCCCCCCCCCCCACACACACACACACACACACCGCCACCACCACCACCCATCATTGATTATGATGAGTGTAATAGGGCAATCAATTAGGCTCCACTGACATTCATCAAAGCCAGGAGGACTCAACGGAACGGAACAGTGATTCAGTCTATGTGGTTAAGGAAAAGAACAGAGTTGAGGAGTGAGAACCGGAGATGAGCAAAAGAGTGGAAAGGGAGCGAGTTATAATGCTTACAGCTATAATGAGTTAATGCTTAAATGCACACACACATACACGTGAGCACAAACATATACTCTACAAAAATATACACATGCGCTCACCTCCCCCGCCATAACAAATTCATTCGGCCAACAATGACCCCAATGCCCTCCTACATTCTCGCAATGACCGAGCGAACCTACCTCTTCCCACAAGAAGTAGATATTCTTTCATTTTTGCTTTCTCCATTCCTAACCCTGTTTTATTGCATCCTAATATTCAACCTCTCACTATTATTGACAACATGCTTAATTTAGGCCACTGTAGCACTCAAATTCACTGTACAGTATAAGAATGGTGAATGACTAACCAACAAGAGCAACAAGTCCCTCAATAAGAGTCATTGTGTTCCTAGAGGAAACCACCTTTGCCACCTACGATGAGAAGTCTCAAGTTGGCTGTCCCGGGCAGAGAAGTAGAACCATACTGATGATGTGTCTGTGGTCACCTTGGTGGCTCACCAGGTTGAGCGTGCACCAGGTAGGCTAAGGTCTCACCGCAAGGGCCAGTGCCATTCATGTTCTCCTTCTCTCCCTCCCTTACATTTCTTGTCCCTGTAAAACTGTCAATGTCTCTCAATGAAGCAGAAATGCCCCAAAACATGTCTTTCAATATGATGTATGTGTCTGTACACTCGTAAAATCATGCACTTTAGTTAATATAAATACATGCATACATGCATTTTCGGTTTGCAGAACATTTACAGAGTTTATGTCAAATACAAAACACCTAAACGTAAACCTTGACAACACCAGGTAATGGTAAAATAAATTGGAAATGCTTTTAGAAGGCTAGGCTAACTAAAGTCTTTCGCTACATGCAAATTACTTCAACTATGTTGTCTGTTTCCCCATATATGGATCCCAAGAGGTTGGTTACTAAAAAAATACATGATACATTCTGAAGTGGAAAATTATTATTAAAAAAAAGTATCAGGGATATTTGAAAAATACCAACAGAAGCTTGAAAGACCTCAAATTGGATGCAGCCACATCTAGGCAAGGAGCCAAGAGTTTGCTTGACAATGGAGCCATAGCAAGTTTGCATCAGTGTAAACTTAATTTGGGGTATTTATTCCAGAAGCCCATACCTCCTACTCATTCATTGAAACAGATTAAGTCTTGGTTATGATCAATCTTGCTAATGCTGTATTTTTGCTATATTGTCGCTGTAGCTCACTCAACTCCTGCCCTTTTTGTAGTACAGTACTTTTTTTGGTATCAAATTTAATTTTATACTTATTATTTTCTCAAAACCCAGTTATTTCATAGTTATTTGTAGTTGTATCTTAAAATTGTAAAATTTGTAAATCTTAGTAAATCTGAGATGGGAGGAAGCATGTAAATTGCCACTGATACACCTATATACAAATGGAAAAAGACAGTATACATGTGAGTCCAAGATGGCTATCGTTTTTCTCAACCCATTCTCCATGTGTCTGCCTTTAAATCGAACTCCTCTGAGGACAGATGTGGCCTGGTGTATGGAATCTGAGTCCCCTAGGCCAGAAGGCGAAGGTTCAGATCCCTGGAGCATCTGGGTCAGAGGTCGGCTCCTTGACATGGCTCCTTGACTACTCGTGTGTCTCCCACACAATTTTAGGATTGGTTCCACAATTTAAGTAAGTCGCCTGTAATTTAATAGAGCTGCAAATAGGGTTTTTGGAACGTAGCCATAGCAAGTCCGACATGGATCATGAACGTGCAGATTTTGTTATAGGGGAAAGGACGTATTATTATACGGTCATAGCCAACACGTCTGGGTTGCCTGGATGTTCGATCGTCTGTGAGAAGTTGTCCCAGAGAAAAAAAATCAAACATTGAGAGAATTTGAGAGACATCACAAGGTGGTGAAACCACCTGGAGATGCTGGTAAAAAGGCAGCAGTTGCCAGACTCATGTCTGTTCTTCAATTACAAACCTAAAACCTGGAAAAAATAATCGTTGAAGTTGTATCAGTGTTTTTCATCTGTCGAATTCAAACAAAGCTTTTCATTCATTGTGGCTCACTATTTTAGTTGAAAAATTGAAAAAAGTGGCACTTGACACAAAAAGGATTTCTGACTCCTGTTCTAGTTCCGTACAACACCACAGAGCAGGGTTGTCGTTCATCCATCTATCTGTCCATTCATGCATCCATCCATTCATGCATCCATCCATCCATCTGTTCATCTCAGCAACATAGCTAAATGTAGCATGACGACTCAGCATTTACCTTTTTCAGCAAGCTTGGAGGATCATTGGGGGTGGGCAGACTCTGCTGGTCCCGGGGGGGGGCGATATGTAGTGACCCGTCTGGAACAGGCTAATGTCCCGTAGCGGTAGGGTGCATTAGTTTCAGGACACTCTATCTATCCCCCTTCCTTGACCCTCTCTTTCTATCTTTAGTATCGTCGTTCTCCTCCTTCATCTGCTCTATCTCTCTCTTCTGTGCATACATCCCTCCACATCTCCTTCTTTGTCTCTCTTCCTTCCTCTTTGAATCCCGTAAGATCTACTCATTCCTTCATTCTTCCCTCCCATGGCACTGCAGGGCC
Source organism: Hypomesus transpacificus (assembly GCF_021917145.1). NCBI lineage: Eukaryota > Metazoa > Chordata > Actinopteri > Osmeriformes > Osmeridae > Hypomesus > Hypomesus transpacificus. The sequence continues at coordinate 7,694,785 of NC_061062.1, forward strand.
TCCTACACCCACAATCCTTCCTCTTTCCTCACCCTTTCCTCTCTCTATTTTTCAAGATTCTGACATCCATAACTAAAGGCTTGTACTAATGGTCTTATGTCTGGCTGCTGTCCGTTTAACATTGAGAAAGTCTTAACTTTCAAGGGCAAGGTGCTGTGCTGAGAGTGAAACCAGAATGTTGAAGAATAACTTGGGGCCTCGATGTCTGACTCAGTTTGACTTCATGGTAAAGTTCAAAACATCTTCAAATCAACAAGTTTGATTTTGTAATACAGCACAACTTAAAGTTATTGGTGAAAAATATTATGACCAACCAGACTATTTTGAAAAAGACCAAAAACACAATGAATTAATTAACACAATCAAGCTGCCTCTAAATGTGACACCTGGATTTTTTACCCACAATCCCCCAACGTGGAGCTGTTAAGAAAAACAAAGAGTCTGCGCTGTCGGCCCCCTATTAAATTCTCCATTGTACCCCCCCCCCCCCCCTCTCTTCCTTTTAATCACGGCAATGTAATTACCATGTATAATATGGCATTAGCCTCACTCTCCAAATTATGATTACCAAATGAAATTATGATTACTGGGGGGAAAAAATGTATTCCGATTTTAACCCCTTTTTCCACGTCTCTTTGTCAACCCCAGTCAGGAACGAGGTCACTCATCAATCTTGAGCATATCTGTAAAGTCTAAGTGGTTTTATTTGAGTACAATCCATAGGTAGCAGTAAGGACTACTTGATGAAAGGTACAATACCTGTCCAATAGTTCAGAGTGGGAAAAGGAAGGTTTGTTGAACGAGGCAATCAGCACACAGTAAGAAGGAGGGAGTCATGTGGACTGATTGAAAGACAACAAAGCAATCCTTCTCCATCTCTGAAAGGAAAAACACGCCACACCACCCACCATGTTAAACAGTAGACCGCTAATTGAAATCAGCACACAGCTTCCGAAGAAAATTTTCATGGATCAAATGACATTCCATACTCTGCTGAACAATGGATCAATGCAAGCCAGATCAGTAAATGGAAGTCATTACCAGAGAGGAGCAAGTTACAGTATGTCAGAACATTGACTGACATGTGAAAACAAACTTTATCTTCTTCCACCACAGGAGATGATAGAAACGAGTCATGTGCTAATCTCTTCCTTCGCGAACAACCTGAAGATTTCCAAAACGGAAACCTTTGAGATGCACATAGATGGTAAAGTGAAATAAACGTGCTGAGAGATTGCTGATAGATGGTCTTTATTCAAATTGTGATTTTGGAATTCATTACACTGTGAAGGAAATCCCAACTAAAGAGGCCATTGAGGAGGAGATGCAGTGCTCTCATGCGCTGCCCCGACTCCCAACACACCTACAACTGCACGTACTCCATGGGAATGTTCGCAGAAGATCCGCAAAATATATATAAATAAATATACGCACCTGAGATGGCGTCACGGAGATCAGGAGCAGCAGTGACTAGACTGGTGCAAGAGTCAAGAGCAGGTCTCTATTCCTACCTGTCAATCTCTGTCATGCAAACCAACAAAAACCCACTACTGCTGAAGGCATTGTATTATTCATTGGGATGCAAGCCCACACTCTCTGCTGGACTTTACATGACTATTGACAGCTATGATATTCTAACAGTTAATATAGCTGTTCCAACTCTGCCCAGGTATAACCTTTCATCAAAAAAACCTTTGTATTTCAATAACACAATATCATCAAGCATGTGCAAAATGTGTGTATGTGTGTGCTTAGGTGTTTTCCCCACCGCAGCTGCCAGTGTTGAGACCAGATTAGACAGAGAGCTGGTGAGAGAGGGGCTGTACTCGTTAATGAGGCATTACAATCCAATTTATTACTCGTTAAAATACAGCTAAAAATAAAACACATTAGGATGCAGTATGACTGGAGAGAAGCAAACTATAGATGTACCGTCAACCTTGAAGAACAGAAAGAAAACCACAACACACTGGCACACACATAAGACGAAGACAACCCATACCTTGTACTGATGTGCCCTCACATCATACACACACACAGTCACACACGCCACTGGTAATCCATATCCACCCACACAGCGCCCCCTCCCCCCAAACACATGCACAAGTCAATCCAAACCGCACACACCACACACACAGACACACACACACGTATGCATCTTCACATACACCTCCCCTTCCTTCCTACCCCTTGTAGCAAAGTGATGTGTATCTCCTTGTTTTTGGGGGGGTTTGCCCCCCCCCCCCACACTTGTCTCTTAATTAAAGCATGCAGTAAGTGTGAAATTAACTCTCTCCTACACGGGGCCTGACAGCCCTGAGTGGGAGGAAGAAGAAACCAGGCAACCCTTTGTCTGTCTGTAATTAGTGAGAGAGAAAGAAAGAGAGAGAGAGAGAGAGAGAGAGAGAGAGAGCAGAGCAGTGGACCACCATATCGAGACAGATCACTGGACCCCCATCACTGAGATGTAAGACTTGACAGGCCAAAGAGACAGACGAGAGGTGAGAGGGAAGGGAGGGGGATGGGGTGGGAGAAAGAGAGAGGGGGGGGGGACAGGGTGGAAATGAGATGTGTGTGTGGGTGGGTGAGAGGGATGGAAAAAGAGAGGTAGTGGGAATACGAGGGAGGCAGGAAGAGGGAAAAGAGAGCGAGAGGTAGAGGAAGGGGGTACTACTAGTCATTACCACCTGCGAGAGAAAGCCTCTCTTCTCGCTTCCGGAGATAATTTGACGATCCGACGCCACTCAGTCTCCATCTGCGGCGAGTTGGTCGGGCACGGAGAGATGGAGACAGAACGAGAGGAAGAAAGACAGTGAGAAAGAGAAAAAGATTGTTTGGGGGAATACGACATGCAAGAGATACAAAGGAATGGAGAAGGTAGGGGAGAAGCATGGGGAAAAGTGGGTGCTAAAGAAAGAAAGAGGGCGGGAGGAGCAAGCAGCCTGATAAATGGCACAATTTGGAGAGGGGGTGTGAAAGAGAAGGACAGCAGGGAGTCTTATGAGTTTAAGAATTGATGAAGACAAAATGGGCCTTCAGATGAAGGTAATAACTTGTGGGGTTTCATCCTGCATCCTTATGGGCCTTGTCCTGTCTCTCTCTCTCCTGATGGACGACCTCTTCTTTAGGACCCATGTTGCAGTGCCTCCTTAGAGGTGAATCCACCCTCAAAGAACATCCACCCTCAAACCTATCTGAACAAATTCTGTGTGAAAAAATATGTTTGTATACATGTTTTTCATTCATGTGTAAAAATTAAAAGGCTTACCTCCACTTCACTTGGCTGGCTGAACCTGGGACTGTGCAATATCAAATTGTTGAGCAAGAGTCGAGGGAACATTGGGGCAAGGCTGATTACGGCTGGTTAGGGGAATCACAGTGTGATATGTAGTACTGTCCGTTGTGTGTGTGAGCTTGATATAGAAATATTGAATATTGTACTCTACAAATTGCATTGCAAGTCACATGAAAAACAATATCATCATGCATCAAACACCTGGACATTCCAGTCCCAATGGTGTGCACTATCTTTACTCTTCTTGAAAATGCACTGTCGACAACTTGTACAGGCTGGCAGGTAGACAGACTGGCAGGTAGACAGACAGGCAGGCAGGCAGGCAGACAGGCTGGCAGGCAGGCAGGCTGGCAGGTAGACAGGCTGGCAGACAGACAGGCTGGCAGACAGAGTTTAAGAATTGATTGAGACAAAATGGGCCTTCAGATGAAGGTAAAAACTTGTGGCATAACTTGTGGTAATAACTTGTTTCATCCTGCATCCTCATGGGCCTTGTCCTGTCTCTCTCGCTCTCCTGATGGACGACCTCTTCTTTAGGACCCATGTTGCAGTGCCTCCTTAGAGGTGAATCCACCCTCAAAGAACATCCACCCTCAAACCTATCTGAACAAATACCATGTGAAAAAATATGTTTGTATTTATGTTTTTCATTCATGTGTAAAACTTAAAAGGCTTACCTCCACTTCACTTGGCTGGCTGACCTGGGACTGTGCAATACCAAATTGTTGTTTTGGAAAGATTTTTCTTCTAAATGTATATTTCTCCTGTCAAATATTAGTTACTTTACAGCTGTAACAATAAACACAGTGGCGTCTATCCTCAAAGATGCATTCGTTTTTAAGTGAGTTTGAGAACACATTTAACGTGATACATATAAAAAAGACATGCTATATGGAAAAAAAAACGGAGAGAGAAAGAGAGAGTAAGAAAAATAATTAACGTTACCAAATTCCATTAAAGATTCTCCTACTACACATCATGGGTTGTTGGTACTCATCGACGACTACTGGGAAAATACTCACGAGATGGCAAGACTAGTCTTCACACTCCCTCCTCTCTCTCTCATTCACCAAAACATTCACTTCAATCTTTCCAGTCTAACATCAAATCATGTACAGTACATGTTTTTCGCTTCAGGTAAAAAAAACAAAAAAACAAGTGGAACCATGAAGTGTGTGCAAATCTGGAAAAAATAAAACTATAATAAAGATGTATTTTCAGACTTTCAAACTACAGTCTTTTTTCAGTATCACCTTTCCTTTTTCTTGTAGGTAAGGACTTTTAAATTATATCTTAAATGTTTTTATACTATAGACCAGCGAAGTGAAAAAGCACAGAATTCCATAGACACCTACAGAGTTAAGGATCTCCCATAAGGTGCTTCACCTTTTGCTCACAGACATGTCCTACACATCCAATATCCTTCAACAGCACATTGCTGACCCGTCTAGCCGTTCACCAAAACGGGTCATAAACCACATTAAAACCATCCCTGGACACAATTGGTGTGGGGGAGTGTGTACGTGTGTGTCTGTGTGTGTGTGGGGGGGGGGGTTGTCTGGCTCCAGCTATTGATTAGTCCTTATGATAATGGTCGTCTGTCTCACCATCGCCTAATTGGCTAAGTGATGGGATTGATCCTGAGATGGTCCTCTGACTTCCCTGGTGGTGCCAGTTAAGACTGACCAGCGTCGAGCACACAGGACTCAGGCTTTAACTGCTGCAGCACGGTGACACACTTGCTGGTTTAATGGCTCTCAGTAATTGATGTGGCTGACAGCAGAGCATCTGGATGAGGAGGGAATGTTGAGCAAGAGTCGAGGGAACATTGGGGCAAGGCTGCTCACGGCTGGTTAGGGGAATCACAGCGTGATGTACAGTACTGCCCTTTGTGTGTGTGAGCTTGATATTGAAATATTGAATATTGTACTCTACAAATTGCATTGCAAGTCACATGAAAAACAACATCGTCATGCAACGAACATCTGCACGTTCAAGTCCGGATGGTGTACACTAGCTTTACTCCTCTTGGAAATGCACTGTAGGCTACTTGTACAGGCTGGCAGGTAGACAGGCTGGCAGGCAGACAGGCTGTCAGGCAGACAGGCAAGCAGGTAGACAGGCTGGCAGGCAGGCAGACATGCTGGCTTGCAGGTAGACAGGCTAGCAAGTAAACAGGCAGGCAGACAGGCTGGCAGGTAGACAGGCTAGCAAGTAGATAGGCTGGCTGGCAGGCAGACAGATAGACAGACTGACAAGTGACCGAGCCACGCACAAAGCGAGGCTACAGAGAGATATGGGGAGAGAAGGAGGCAGAGAGACAGAGGTTGGGGGGGGGGGGGGGGGGAGAGCACTGCATGGCCACACACAGACACAGAGGCCCAAACATTGAGAGTGCCCAGATAATGCTCTAGACCTCACACTGTTATCTCCTCCCCATATGTTTACCTTGGGGCCATCCCACTCCCTGTAATAGACTGTCTAGCACGGAGCCCTCAACGCTGGAGGTGGGTGAATTTAGTCCACTCGTTACTGCTGTGACTCCGATAAAACAATTAAAAGCCTTACCGCCAGTGCCCTGCAGTGCTTGTTTGAGACAGACACACTTGTGGTTTAGACCCCGAGTGTGTGTCTACACGTATGTCTGGTTTGGGACTACATGTTTCGACGAAGGGAGCTTGGCTGCATCCATACCATTCGACGTGTTTTAGCGTCCGTATGCGCGGATGTTAGTTTGTGTGCGTGCGCACGTGGGATCACGATGCCACACTGACATCATTAGCGTTTTCCACTTTCAGCGATACCAAGCATAAATCATGAGTCATGACTATCAAACTTTCTGATTGAGTTTATCTGCCTTTAAAACTGACGTTTCAACCCGCCAAGACATAAGCATGCATCTCAGGGCTACACTGTATATCAAAGTCAAATCAAAAGGTAGTCTGCACTGCTGCACCACCATACTCGATATTTTGATATCGCAGATTGACAGAAACCAGAACACGATTCAGCTTTGCACGACCGGTCCCATCAGGTACACAGAGCCTGGAGGATGATGTATCCCATGGGAGAGTCACTGAAGTCGGAGAGAGACAGAGACAACAAGCGAGTGAGGGAAGCAATGACTTTGCACCCCGGAGTTGAAAAGGTTCAAATGTTTCTGCATTCACGATGAGCCGATGACTCCCTCCACGATATAACAATATATTTGGAGAGCAAAAGCCCTGCAGGCAAGTTTCCCCACACTGGTGCGCAGCACATTATTACTGACTGTCTGAATACTTGTTGGGGCCATAGTGCAAGACAGTGAGCATGATGCCCATTCATTCAGATGAGCATTCATACAACGTTTTAGGACACTACGTTTAGACGTTTTTAGATCAAATCCTAATCCGCAGATCAAAAAAGATTTGCCAAATGTGAATATTCCCCATTATGACCCTAACCCCATGCACACCACTACTTGGCAACACACCTCAAAGAGATATTTCCTATTCCACAGATATCATCAGAGACAATTCTCCCACTTATTTGGGGTAAAACGGAGCAGAGGAGCTATTCTGGAGAAAGGGAGGCAGGGCAGTAAAAGGGAGGCAGGGCAGTCAAAGACAGCACATCAGGATGACCTCTCAAATTGCTCAGCATATTCAGTGAGTCTAAAGGGAACAACTGGGAAACAATTGGCCACATTGGACATTGGGAGCATGGTGTGGGAGGGTATCTGAAAAAATGTGTATTTGTGTGTGTGTGCAGGCATGTATTCTAGTCATGGTGTGGGGAATGCAATGTGGGTGGATAAGGTCAGGGTCGATAGGTTTCTGAGGTGACCCGCTAACCACAGCAACCACTATAGCCTGGTCCAATTACTGCTATGGTGGACACCAGTATCTACAGGCCATTACTGGAACACACCTATGGACTGTTTTCACCCAATAGTTGGTGGGTGTTGTGTGCAGACCATTAGACTGCTGGCCCATTACCGGTGATGCTACGGAAGAGTACTCCTATACCATCATATCATCCCAAACACAACATCGTTAGGATACAGAAGCATGTGTGTGTGAATGACTATGTTTAGAACAGAGACTGGTCCCTGTCCATTACAGAAGCAGGAAATGGATGCCAGCACCTTTGTAGAAGAAGCCAGGGTCATTTTTGCCCCTTAATAATGGAATTGTCCTGCACGAAAATCCTCTTTATGGAAGACATCAGTAAGTTGTAGCAAGAACAAACCACAGTAAAGGATTCTGATGTCTCTATTTGATTCCTCATGGAGGACAAGGAAACTTTTTTTCGAGTTAACATTAGATGAGATTGCCATCGTCCTGAATGCTGTGGGCGTATTACCAGAGGAAGGTTGACTTCACACACTCTAAAAGATACAGACCAGTCATTTACCAGGTATGGCATAGGCGGTCATTGACATAGCAATATATTTTACACATCCTTTACGACTCTGCGTACACTTATCAAATAGGAGGGCCTGCATCTTTGAGAGCTAATTTATGAGAGTCCTTCAGTTCCAAGTCTGGCTTTTAATATGAGGACTTTGGAGTCATAAATTACTATGCCCTTTCTCTGAATCACTAGCCATTAGCAAGTTAGCACATACTGTTAACAAGATGCTTTCTGTGTGAGGTTTATGTGTGTTTATTGGCCGTGTGAAATTTTAGGAGGCCTATAGAAAGTGGAGTCTATCAATAGCAGTTCCTCATGAGTTGCGACGTGAGCTTGTGCATCCTCCTGCATTTCAGTCACGTCACAACTTCTTCAAGTAGTTCAACTCTTTGTCACAGCAATGGTCACAGTCACATCTGGTCGCTCTGAGCTGTGGAACAACTGTCACTCTTACGTTTATGTGTAATGTCTCTTTGGTACAATGAACCACTCTTGCTCTGCCTTTAAGCCATGCCACCCAAACATGTTATTTGGGTGAACAGCTGACAAATGCAGATGCATGGGCCCAATATGTTTGCTGATTACAAAGTTCTTTAGAGGAGAGAAGTCCCCATGTCTTATTTTCTTAGCACCAAGCTGATGTAATGTGGCTTTGCAGAGGGGGGGGGGGACAGGCTGCTGAGAGTGATGCATACCACGTATTCACCCTGAGAAGGAACGACAGAGGGAAACAAGATGTTGTATCCATTTTCCCTTAAAAGCTGAGCAAAAAAGAGACGAGGGGACACGCAGACTCTAATAAGCCACTCTAATAAGGTGCAATAAGCCATGAGAACTCCCCCCGTCTCCCCTACCCCCCGTCTCCAAACGCTCTCACTTTTCAGTCGTGTCAATGATGGACGATGGAATTTGCATCGGGAAAGGATGACTAACAGTTGACGACGATTGTATTCAAATGCAGCCTCGGCGGTCGAGGCATCTCGCTGTAGAGAGAAAAAAGATATAAAACATATAAAGTATGCTTTCTCCATTGTGGCCCTTTAACAGTAGCTCAATGACCTCCATTTGGGCTATTTGCTTGTTGTTGACATGTTCATGGCTGGTACAATGATTTTCCCCCCCAAAGCAAAGCTTTTTAAAAAAAACCCTCAGCCCCCTGCACCTCTAATTCTCAGTAATAAACAGATTTGAATAATCAGTCTATTAAGCTGTCTGTCCCAAATCCCTTTGGTTATTTGGGAAGCACAGATATTTTCAGATCAGGAAAAACACTAACAATTGATTCAGACTTTTCCATCATTTCCCAGTTTCACATCAATCATGTATTTAGCATGAATGGAGGACTACCACTATGGAAGAGTTTGGCGTGTGTGTGTCAATTTTCACCAGAATTAATACCATTCTCAGCTCGGATCCCATGGCTATCAAATCCTGGACTAAAGGGTTCAGTTGAATGCCCCAAATGTCATCCAAATACCGATTATGCCATCTCTAATCCTTGACAAAAAATACTATAGGTAAAACCCCTTTGTGAACATAGGCCTAATAATACAGATTGCTGTGTTTACCTTAACAGTTGATGTGTATTATTATTGGTATATTCCGGCTAGAAATATAATATAATATATTAACACAATACAGACAGGCAGACTAATACAGTATATCCCCATAATGAAAAAACTTTTTTTTTTACATTTAAAAAGAGCTGGAACAATCAGCAATGTGTAATGTGAATTTAACAGACAATTGTAACCAGTTCAGATCTTGAAGCGTAAGTACCAGAGCTGTAAAACGTAATGACGGCCCAGACGTTGAGTGGGAGTGGAACATCCTGATGCTATCTATCATAGTTTGAGAGGTGGCCCACATCTTCTGGCACAGGTGTCTGGGCACTGACACCTGCATGCCAGCCTTTCCCCTCTACATCTGCCACTTGGATACATTTTGATAGGGTCAGTTGTAACAGTGTAGGTCTCTGTCCCCCCAAAAGATCCAGTCAAGTGTTAGACTAAACTCAAATGGAAAAGTTTTGAAATCTTTTTGAAAGTTTGTTTCAAAGAAATATGTCTGGCACAGAGTCAGAAAGCCAACCCCAACTCGTATCTTATATATGACATCTTCATCAAAGTCTAGAGTCAGATGGCTGAGCGGTGAGGGAGTCGGGCTAGTAATCAGAAGGTTGCCGGATCAATTCCCCACCATGCCAAATTACGTTGTGTCCTTGGGCAAGGCACTTCACACTACTTGCCTCGGGGGGAATGTCCCTGTACTTACTGTAAGTCTCTCTGGATAAGAGCGTCTGCTAAATGACTAAATGTAAATGTCTAATGTGCAAGCATCGCTAATGCAAAGCAGTTCAAGCAAAGTCAAGCTGTGACCATCACGATGACAAAATCATTTTCAAAATCACATCAATTAAGTTCAAAAAAGGACATCCCTTTTTCTTCCTGGTTTGGTGTTCCTTCTCCTCCTCAAAACAACCTGCAGTCACATCCAGCAGACGCAGCTCTGCCTGTCAGGCTCCCGCTGCGGCTCTGGCTTTCATGTTCTTTTCAAAGTCGCAGGTACTACTACCTGGGGCAACCTTGACAGGGCCTGAGGCAAAGGCAGTACTTGGTTCCTACCCACACCACCCGCTCTCAGACTCAGATCCAGACGCACAGGCACGCTATCAACATTGAACATGCCGTTTAAAATCCTGCAAACACACGCATTTTCATACACGCAAACGTGCACACGTGTACACATGCGCACTGGGCTTTTGATTGTCTCAAAGTCTGGCTGGCATTAAGACTCATTAAGGAGGATGGGTTTATTGAAGTAAAGGCAGCAAGTGAATTATTCATCGGAGCCCCCTTTTTGAAATGCAGCCGCAGGCAGCTGCAGCAGGCTAAGGAGAGCTTCCTATATAGGTCACTTCCTCCTTCTCCACCCACCTCACACAGAAGTTGGAACTGGAGGATGGGAGGGAGGAATGGATGGAGGGAGGGATGGATGGAAGGAGGGAGGGAGAGTCTTATTTTAGCAAGCAAGCCGACAGGCGGGTATAGACACAGATTAGTACACACGTACAAGGGCAGACACACATGCTCACTCCCTAGAGCAGATGAAGCAGCCTACACGACACAGAGCAGATTGTTGCAGGCATGAATGAATCTCCAAGCGTTTTATGATAGAGGAAATACTCATACAGAAAGAGAGAGAGACAGACATACAGACAGAGAGAAAGAGAGAGAAAGAGAGAGAGAGTGAGTGAGTGAGTGAGTGAGAGAGTGAGAGAGAGAGAGAGAGAGAGAGAAAGAGTGAGAGAGAGAGTTAGGGAGGGAGTTAGGGAGGAACACTAATCTCATTCAACACAAACTTTATTCACATATCTATGGTGTGCATTCACATCATTTTAATCAGATATTCATTCAAATGTTCATATTATGTAATTAGGGTCGGTACTGTATGATGGTTCCAATCATGAAGGGCAATGCTAAATACTGGGATGAGACTAAAGGTTAGGTCTTATCTTGAAATTGACCAGTGTTTTATTACAGTCTATTTACAGTCTCTTTCAGTTTTTTACTCCCTGTAAAAAAATAAATAATCAAAAACTCCTGCTTTGTAACCAATGAGTCCTTTGGTTACTGTCACCATCATTTTGACTAGCCTTTTTTCTTCAAGGGTTGTTGATCGAGGAGAAGCTATTCAAATGTCTCATCTGCAGCATTTCTTATGTCAAAGCATTTTGGCTAGAAAGAGAACTGTGTGTGTGTGGGGGCTTTGTTATGGAATTGCGATTGCTATAGGGTAGTGTCTAAGCCCTTAGTTACGTGCAAAGATTTGGGAAAAAAGGGGTCTTTATCCTGCCCTTTCATGATTTTGCTAAATAAACAAGCCTGTGCTTGTTTTCACAGTTCTAATGAATGTTTGTTCTAGCCCATGCACACGATTAAAAGCAAATGTAGATATCACTTTTCTTTGCTTGTGCCCGGAAAGGAATATTATCGAAATAAATTATGTATTCTCTACAAAATCACTCCATATCATAGATATAGCTCTGTATTCCATCAAAATATACAACAAAATGGATTACGGCACCAGGATAATTTACTGAAGAGGCGGTAATTCTGTTTGTTTCATAGGACTAAACAAAATTGAAAATCCCCAAATAGAGTCAATGCTAAAATGTTGAAGGCAATGCCAGAAATGAAAACACTACACGATAGGACTTCATTTGAATTGTTAATATGTAGCCAGGACAAGTAAATGTACAGTAGCTGACAAAAAGTGTTTAGTGAATTGTCCATGCTATTTCCACATGTATTCTAAAATGCCACTGGGCAATCCGACACCCCTTCCCACACCTTCTCACAACACTCCCACCACCTGCTCCACCTACTCTGTGTCAAGACTGTGGAGGCAGGAAGAAAATACAAATAGGAGCAGTAGCTTTTTGATGGCTGCAGGTGTAAAGAGCCCTAGGAACATAGAGTCATGTGTACACCATGCATGGATGTATGCTCACCAACAGCTCCATTTCACATGAACTAGTGTACAGGTTTGCTTTTACTGTAAGTACTGTTAAGTGTAGGTGTGTGTGTGTGTCGACCAGAGGGAAAAGGAAACAGATCTAGGTCAGGGAGTTCCTGTGCGTGTGTATGTGAGTGTTCCTCTCTGACAGGTCAAACAGAAGGATGGTGGACAGGCAGGGGTTAGGGAAAAGGCCAGGGATGAGGGGAGGACAGCAGTCATATGCACACACAATGTCTCGCAGACAAAAGCACTCTCCTGCACGTGAATTAGAAGGCATCTTTAATGATTTGCTCCCTCTTACATATTCATAGAAATTAAATCTCAATACACTCTAATTGCATCCAAGAATTGCTTGTCGCATGCAATGACAAATGGCATGGCCACTTCAAAATGACATTTTTGAAATATCTTTGAAGACAGAAGTTTCGAAAATCCATGTACCGGTACTTATTAAATCATCATGGATTAAATGCTTTCAAGTGTCTTTGAGGTGTTTTACCGTGTCTAAATAGTTTTTCATGGATTTCACAGCACAATGCTTCTCAGAGTGGAGGGTGACCCAGTGAGTGACACCCAGGTTGCGTGTGTAACTCCTGTCCTTCTGCCCTCTTGCCGCCCCCAAGCCGTGCTCCATTGATCAAACACACACCTCCCTGTCTCTCCACGTAGCCATGCCACTCTTGATTTCGATCACTCCGATGAAAATATATGAATTTGATTCGATTTATAGCCTTCCGTGTGCTTGCTTCGTCGACTTCCTCAAACACACCGACAGTACATTTGGCACCAGATTCCGGTACATATAGATTCGACAGGGACGGGCATGTAAGCCTTATCGATCATATAAATCAAACACATACTCACAATCAACCTACGACCCCACCGTCCTTCGTAAATAATGGCGGCTCTCCATCTCCATGGCGACAGCGACAGGCCCACGTGTGTGCTGGACATGAGAAATGAAAGCAATTACAGCTTCTGAGAGGTAATTATATGTGCCGAGTGGTGGCAAAGCCCCATAAATAACATCAGATCCGCCCTGGTGCTTGTTCTGTAATTGGAGAACAATGGTGTCGGAGGGATGGGGAAAGCACGTGCCCCTGTGATATCCTTGTCCATTGTGCTCCTCTCACCCCGAATAAAGAGGGTCAGTCAGTTTGACGAAGCCTAATGACCTTGAACACGAGGCCCACTCCATTGTATGTGACATCTAGCTAACTGTACCAGCAGGGGTGGAAACGGGGAGAGGAGCAGTGCTTGTCAAGGCCTTTTGTGTGGCTTTTGTGAAGACGTTCAGGACAGGCACGGTGGCCTTAGAACCAGGGTCGCGTGTATACTGCAGCTTTAAGTTCCTGGAAAAGTTAACGGACATGGGAGGTGTATATGTATTATATACTGTTTTAATGAATGTGTAATGATGCACATTTATATGGATAGGGAGAGATGTCAAGAGAGATACATGTATACTGTATATATAGAGAAAAAGACCATAAAAGACAGAAGCCACATTAGAGATTTTGAACGTAGTACAGCAGTGGGGTTGAGGAAAAAAAAGGATTCTACAAACGTTCAACCTAAATATAGACCATTCCTTTCATTTAACTGAGGACGCAGCAGCAGCATTCACCATCGCTAAAGAACTTTAAAAACAGGGGTGAATAAGCTGCTTCCACCTCACAGACACATCCCTGTGGCGCTGGGCCTGTGTGGTGTTTGGAAGTAGCTATCCCTCTATGATGAGAGGGAACATCAAAGACCTCACCGCCCAAGACACAGATTCCCATGCCATTGTGACGAAAAGCCTGGGATATTTCAGTCAGAAATACTGTTAGCAAGGACTATGGGATTAACTAGCATTTCTATTTTGGGAATATATTTGGTGTTGTAAAATTGTTTTCATGTCTGTCCATTCATGTCTGGTTACCGCATTGTGAACCAAATACAGATGTTTGCTCTTACAGGGTATTTGTGGTCTAGAATTTGTTACCAGATCAGTTGTTTGTTCATGGGTCTTTCTGCCTTAAGTGTTGTCTTCAGAAAGTGAAGTGCATGCTTGATCAGGTTGAGATCAGGTGATTGTCTCGGCCAATTTCAAAATATAGTTTTGTGTCATTGTCCATCTGTAAAGTAAACTGCTGTCCAATCAAACTTTGCTGAATTTGGCTGAATCTGTGCAGACAATATACCCCTATACACTTTGGAATGAATCCGTCTGCAGACCTTTTACCTGCTTAATGGATGAAGAAACAATGAAGAATCGCCCACACCTGTCCATTAAATAGCTTTTGAGTCAATTACCAAATAACTTTTGGTCCCTCGAAAAAAGAAAAATAAGAAAAAAGAAGGGGGCTACAACTTGAAGATGTTATTTTGGCTGTGTTAGGGTTCTGTACCTAACTGTCTCTGTCAAATGAGTTGCCTGTGCAATAGAAGACTCATATTGGACCTGACTCTAATGCATTGCTAGTATTTACCCTAAACATCGGCCTATTAAGTCTCTTTAAATACATGCATTTACTATGTGTACACATCCATGACTTGTCTTTCCCCACTCAATTCCACAGACCTGTGCCCAGGACTCTGGGAGACGTGCATAGTCCACCGAGTGGAATACATTATCTAACTCTTATCCGAAACACACCAAATATTGCTCCCTTCCACCGCCTATGTTCCTCACACACGCACACACGCACACTCTCTTGTTCACCCCTCCTATCCATAATTGACTGCAGGGTAACGAGGGAGTGGCTATGTGAGCTGGGTACTGAAGAACAGGGTGCTCTACACTCTGTATTCATGCACGGTACCACCTGCCCCAACTGGCATGGCTAATGAAGTGCCTGCAATCCTCCCCTGGCACCCCCGAATGTGTGTGTGTGTGTGCGTGTGTGCACGTCCGAATCTGTCCAGATCCTCAGAGTCAAGCCGCAATTAAAAGGCCTGTCACTGGCGTTTGCCTTAACGAAGGCTAAGACCGTCACTATCGACCAGCATCAACACACGTCTTACAGGAGATGGAGGGAGGGGGTGGAGAACAGAGGGTTGGAAGAAAAAAGGATAATGAAAGAGAGGAAGAGGACGGAGGATGGGGAGGGGATGGTAAGGGGAAGGGAGGAAAGGGAAGAGGAAGGATGCATCAGCACGTCACCAGCCACAGTCGGATACAGACCATTCTCATTGTACACACTTTGCCCCTTCTTGGGATTGTTCCTGTCCAGCCAGTTAACAGTCCCCTGTGTGAAATACACTACCAAAGCCATCCTGGTAGAGCCATTCAACCATACTCTATTTCTACCAGCATCCCTGGCTAGCCCGTTAGAGCATCTAACGGGCCAAATGGGTATCCATTAAAAGATGACGGGAAAAATTTGAAATCAACATGCACGTTTTTCGGATATAAACCCTGTACGTAACTGGTACGCATGTCTTGTCTTCATAGATCCCAATGTATTTGTACGCACATGAATAAGATCCTTTGCTACACCCCATCAACTCTCATGTTTTTTTTTTTGTGGTTGCTTAAATGCCCATAATCAATCTGGTTTCCAAGTAAATGTCTTGGTAAACCCATTTTGAACAATGCCAAGGCAACAAAACCAAACAAAACGTACCAAGAATATATGACACAAAATGTGAAATGGAAGTTTTGAATAAAATAGTCAGAGGAGTGTCGTGTTTAGTGGGCTTGGTAGTCAGGTCACAACAAGGCTACACAGCTGCAATGGAGAGAAAAGTCTGCACTGTTGACGACATGAAACATTAATAGTACGGGCATCCCTGGTCTCTCTCCCACTAAGTGTGTCTACCATTTTGGGCAACGTTGGCTGCAGTGGAACTGTAAGAGAGTTGTGTTCCGAGGTCTTTCCTGCACTATTTTATAAATTACATTTAAGCAAAATTATTTTAGCAGATGCTTAAATATCCCCATTAAACTAGTGCTACAAGGATGAAATAAAGAGTCTTTTCAGATGTTGATATTACCAACCATTGTCACAACATGGATCAGGGTGACTGAATATTAGTGTACATGTCATGAAATGTATTTTCCATGGAGCACTAATTGTATTGTTTTGTAGAGGCAGTCAGGAAGCCTGTGTCGAGATGCAGTTTTTCAGGCTGTTATATTTATATTTATATATAGGTACTTTGTTTATCCCCAAAAGGAAATTATATTCACATAATCTGCACACACTATACACCAGTAGAAAACTAAGAAATCTCTAGCAACATAATCTCAGACTTCCTCCAATTAGGACAAACACACAAAGCAAGGTTAGGATCATCAATTGTATTCTGGTACAGATTACAAGGCCACTGTAGTAATGTACACTTCATTTGGATATAATAATTCTTCTTGACCCCAGAGGTTAACATTTTGTACATTTAGCCATACAAGGCCAACACGAGGTCCAATGACACAGAACCAACCCAGGCCTTCAAAGATAGGAACCTAAAACAAGAAGGGCAGAGGAGGAAATGTAGAAGGTGGAGACACCAGGGAGAGAAGAGGAGCAAGGAAGGGAGAAAGGAAAGACAAGAACAAGCTAAGAGGAAACAAGGGAAAGTTCAGCTAACTGCTATCCAGTTTCCTCCCAGGGTGAGGCCTACTGTATAAACATACATCACTTCACAGCCAATAACAACCCATTACAGTAAAAAAAAGAAAAGTAAACTCATGTTTTGACTCTGCCCTACAAAGATGTACAGGGAGTGTTGCATTTCATCCAGCACATATACACACACAGACTGGAACCTCAAGGCAAATGGAATGTCTCGTGTCAGAGGTTAGCTTTTAGCGGTCCGGGGCGGGGAGAGAACGCATGAGACCGTGTAGGAAGATGATGGAGAGAGGATGAGAAACGGGGAGAGAGAGAGAGAGAGAGAGAGAAAGAGAGAGAGAGAGAGAGAGAGAGAGAGGAAGTCCTAGTGTGCATGCAGACGGTGTAGACGGGGGAGTTGCTGAGTCATGTCCAGCGGGGCTCAAGAGTTGTCGGTGTTACGGTCGGTGTCTGTATGTGCACAAGATACGGAACGCACTGCAGTAGGGAGCTAAGACAGTGTGTGTGTGTGTGTGTGTGTGTGTGCTGCAGACTGCAGTCAGCCATGCCTTTGTCGCCTGTCTTGGCAATAAAGAACAATGGTCATTGGTAGTGTTGAGGATGTCTTCATACACACCTAACTGAGGCTGTCTTTGTTCTGCTCCGTCTTCCTCTCTCACCCTCTTTGTGTCCATCTTCATGTGTTCGCACGCATGCTTGTTTGTGTATTTCTCGTCGGTCAGCGAGTCCCGCAATGTTCTTTGTGTCGGAGTCCCCGCGACCTTCATCTGCCTGCCCCGCTCACTCAGACCCCAAGCCAACCCGTTGTCTAAATCGGAACCCTCCTTTTTTCTCTCTCACCTGCTTCCCCCTAATTTATTCCCCCTCTCTCTCCCCCCTCTCATCCTTTCACCCCTTCCTAGCTGAATCCAGTCGGTCCCCCCCCCCCCCCCCCCCCCCCCCCCCCGCGCTGGACGTCTAGAGCAGGATGCGGTACTTGAGGGCACGGGGGACCCTGTTGATGACCAGCCTGCCGTCGTAGCTGAGAGAAGCGAAGAGCCAGGGGTCAGCCGAGGACCACTCCACGGCATACACGCTGTCCTCGTGCTCCTCGTAGGTGGAGATGATGCTGTCCTGCAGGGGCTCCTTGCTCCTGGAGGGAGGCACACACACACACACACACATTTGCACATACCCTCGATGGGAGTACAGACACGCATATCCGGCCAAACGCATTGCGTGGGAACATTGACACGTAGGCGTGCATGTGCACACCACGTGCATGTGCCCATTCAAAGACACAAGACCATGTTTAGGGGTCAGGGTAAGGGTGTGCGAAGGCTCCACGTACTGGCGATACAAAAGCAGAGGTTTTACATAAGAGAAAGGGGGGAATGTGCACTCCATGGTACACAGGTGTGCCCAGACACACACACACGCCGGGTTGAGTGAGTGCAACGAGGACATCTGAGGGCAACGCAGTATTCATGATTATGACTCCTAACTGCCAGTTTCTCCTTCCTTCCCTCCCTCCCTCCCTCCTCCCCTCTCTCCCTCCCCCATCACTCTTTTCAAGGCCGGGTCCTGATTACACCGGTGCTTCACACCACGGCATGATACGTCATCTTTATTCACTAAACAGCACTGCTTCATCCCTGCCGTTCACACGGGAGTGTGAATGCATGCGCGGGCGGGCGGGCGGGAGTCTGTTTCCTACTGCATCGAGGGAGAATGCAGGCAAGGGCCAACCGACTGGGACCTGGACACTCGAGTACGTAAGCCAAACGAGTAAATATGTACGTTTTTTAAATAGGCGAAGAGAAAATAGCTGACGATGATGACACGTTTGACTGAAGACTTCAGTGTCAACCACATGTGACATTCAAGTGTGAGTGTGTGTATCCTGTGTGTGTGTGTGTGAGTTGTGAGGGCTCCTACTTCTCCTCCTGCTGGTTGTCCTCCCCGTCGCTCAGGTCGTCATCGTCGACCAGGTGTCCGAACGGTTCGGAGGAGATGGACACCATGTTGGACAGGATCACCCTGCTGTCACTGCTGCCCGTCAGCACCAGCTGGTCGTGGGAGTGATTGTAGCGCACGCTCCACACCCTGCCACCGACACACACACAAATACAAGTATGGAAAATCCCACTTAAACACACACAATCACCATCTCCTTCCCCCCCCCCCCCCTGGTCCCGTCTAGCCCTCTTTCCCTCCCTTCCTACCCCCTCATTCCTCACTGTTTCTCTAGTCCCTTCATCTTTCCTCTCTCCCTCTCTCCCTCCCTTCCTACCCCCTCATTCCTCACTGTTTCTCTTGTCCCTTCACCCTCCCTCCCTCCCTCCCTCTCCTAGGGCAAGGCTCAGTGGTGGATCCTGGCTCCTCATTGAGTGGGATTGAGGGATGACTAGAGCTGTTGACAGCAAATCAGAGTCCACCCTCTCTCCTTGCTTAGCTAATCCGCTTCTCTGCTAAAAAATTGTTCCTAATACCCTAAGCCCCCAGGCCCTAACCAGCCCACCCCCAAAAACACACACACAAGTGCACACATACATACACACAAGCAGACACACACACAAAGAGGTGTCTCCTATCAAAATAGGGATCAAATTTGCAGTTATAGATATGTTTGCCACGTCTGTCTCTCCTTTGAAGATAAAGTGTGTGTGCGCGTTATCATGTAGCGTTTGGCGTGCTGCTCTGGCTGCAGCCACAGAGGCTGGCTCTCAGACAGTGTGATTATCTATTCAGCTCACACACACACGCACGAGAGAGAAAGAGAGAGAGAGAAGCAGGGAGAGAGAGAGAAAAGCAGGGAGAGAGAGAGACAGAGAGAGAGATATAGAAGCAGGGAGAGAGAGAGAAAAGCAGGGAGAGAGAGAGAGACAGAGATATAGAAGCAGGGAGAGAGAGAGAAACAGGGAGAGAGAGAGAGACAGAGAGAGAAAGCACACGCACACACAGACAGAACACGCAGTACTGCAGTGCACTGTGTTCCACTCGTTACACAGCCCTGAGTCGAGCCGGGCTCGCACAGAATAGCTTAACATGTGGGCACACGGTGGCACGCTTCCTGAAACTTTGCACTTCCATTAGTGAAGTGGAAGTGCCCTCCTATTTCAATACGCAGCCCTGCCACCGTGTGCTGCTTTGTATACGCCCCCTGCCCTGGCCCTTTGGTAGGCGGAAGGATTCAAATGCGGGAACGTGCTTGAATGTGCATCGGTCGCGTCTGTCTCGCGCGTGTGCGCTCACATGGGCAGAATACGAGTGTGTGTGTGTGTGTGTGTGTGTGTGTGTATGGTGTGGAACCCCCACCAGTGCGAGTGCTCCTCGAGGCTCTTCACGGGCTCGTTGATATTCCTCACGTCCCAGAACTTGACCTTGCAGTCATCCCCGCAGCTGGCCAGGTAGTACTGCTTGTTTGGATTGAAGTCCAGGTCGCGCACCAGCTGGCCATGGGCACTCTCGATACAGTAGATCTGACTGAGAACGGATAGAGAGAGGACAGGAGAGGAGCGGAGGAGGAGGAGAAGAAGGGAAGAGAGGAGGATGAAACACGTGAGCGGAGGAGAGGAGGGCGGGGAGAGAGAGGAAAAAGGGTAAGAAAGGAGGGGCGAGGAGGAGGAGGGTGTTTAGAGAGAGCAGAGGAGGATCAAGAGTAGAGTTGGGGAAAGAGAAATATTCCGAGAGCGAGACTGTGGGCAACCGTGGTGCAACGTTGCGGCCAGTCATCAGAGAGAACCCTCTTCTCCATGCTGCCACACATGAAGGCCACAATTCATTGGCCGTTCTAGAAAAAAGCCGGCTGGCTTATTGGGGGAAAAAAAAACAGCACCGCACAAGACCTTGGGGAAGGCACGCCACTGCCGCGGACTAAGCGACTGGCCACGGAAACGAAGACAACGTTGCCGTTGGTGTGGCAGAAACTGTAGAGTCGGGCGGAGGACATTTCCCGTCTCCTCGCCGCTCGTCCCTGTCGACCTAGAAGAACACTCCTACTCCCTCTTCCCGTTCCCCTCTTCGTAGAGCTCCCTTCTCATTCTCCTTCCTCGAGCACACATCCTCCATACCCACCCACTGATGTCATTATGCAATTAACATGCTAATAAAAAATCTCATTAAAAGGGAGGTACAGAAAAAGGACCTGGGGAGGGGGGGGGGGGGGGGAGTCTTCAATTAGGTCAGGATTACAGTCTAGCCTGGACGCACACTCGCACACGTGTCTCCTGTCGTCTCGGTGTCAAGACTAAGGGAACAAAAGGAAAGGACGGTCGACGGTAGAAGTGTGTGTGTGTGCGGAGGCTACTCCAGTCATGGGTGTCGTCAGTGCTATGATGCCCAAGTACACGCTCAGATGTTCTGGCGCCGACCATTTTGGGCATCTCCAAGTCCAATTTCATATTGCCCGGGTGTTTGAAGAGGGAGAATTTGTTTGGTCAGTGTGCGTATACCGTGAAGTGTTTGTGTGTGTCTGTGTGTCTTTCACTATACACACTTCCCCTGCTATCCTGCTGACGCTTTGCCCTCCCCTCCATCGACACCAAGGTAGCCACCGTGACCCCTGGCCGAGGAGAGGGAGGGTCCTAAACTCTTCCCCTCCACGGAATAGGATGCACTCGGAGGAAATGGAGCAGGAAATGAGGTTAGTTTCCCCCCGTGCGCCCCTCCCACTCTCCCTGCTGTCTGCCTATGTGAACGCTGGCCGTCCGAGGTAGAGACACTGCAGCACTGACAGAAAGCCGGGGGATTATAGGCCAACCTGATCTAAGCCAGCGGACACACAGGCTAGCAAATCTGAAAGTCAGCCTTCCGCACGAGCCGGCGAGGGACATCACACGCACACACCGTGTTCCAGTGGGGGGGGGTGGCCCACTGCAGACACACACAGATGTCACACACACACACATCCAGATGTGGCCACACTTACACCCAGATGTACACAAGACGTCCAGATGGAGACTGGACGTATACAGTACACACAAAACAAAACTCCCCCAGGTCACCCAGTCTGGGGGATATATTGCTTTGTTGAGGGTGTAGACTGACACACTCACGGGTACGGAACAAAACACAGGTCTACAGTTTCTATGACAACTGCTGTGGTGTGTGTGTGTGTGTGTGGGGGGGGGGGCATAGGAGCACAAAAAAGTGAATGGGGAAAAATAATGTCATTACTTCTTAAAAATAAGGCCGAGCTATCAGAGGAGGTGATGCGGATGGCGGATGGAAAGCAAGGTATTTTATCAAACTGTGAACTTCATGGACACAGCAAAGTAATATCATTGGCTAAACCTGCAGGAAGACAAAGTTAAGATAAGAAAGGACAACCAGCACTTTCTTCAAATATACTGAAACTCTATCACCTTTCATATAAGAAAAATAAGTATGGGATATTATGGCTATAGATTTATTCAAAAATAATAAAGCTCCCTTTGCTGGGTAGAATGTAGTTCGAAAAACTTGACTGCAGAGTGTTATACTAAATTGTTGTATGGTGCCTGCAGCGCATGTGGTGGAGCAGGCCAGACCAGGCAGAATGTGCATGCATGTGGGTGTGTATGTGAGAGTGAAAAAGAAACTGTGTGTGTGTGTGTTAGACAAAACTGGGGTTCAGGAGTGATGCACCCAGGGAACACTCTCAGTGACAGGCCACTATCAGAACGCACAAACACACTCACACACTCACACACACACGTGTGCCTTCAAGGCTCTGTTCCTGTTAGCTGGCCTAATATCATTTGGAGCTTAAAGCAGCCTTGTGTGCCAGACACACAGCTCGCACCACAAACACACTGTCTCTCAACACTGACACTACTGTCTCTCAGGCTGCATTGGGGCTTTCCTTACCTATTTCTTTCTTGGTTACTCATATGTTATGTCTGTCTGACTCTAATTTGAAAAAATTGAGAAAATTAGCACCTTCCCACAAACTAATAGACCAATGTATTTCACAACAGGGCTTGGACAGCTGTTGTGGGTGTTGAAAAACTGGAAAAACAACAACAACAAAAAAGTACTTGAGTACAACTTATTAAAATATCACAAAGATAGGCTTGCTTGTGTAAATATGGCATACATTTAAATTCCATAAAACAGTTTTGGAGTATTATATGTCGTTTCGAATCCTCAGTGATGTCTTTGTTTGACTTTTTTGGGCAGTACTGTAGATTGTGCCGACGCGACCTCGCACGTCCCCCGTCTCACAACACGCCTCCCTCTGCCTGTCCCGCTCCCCATGTTCCTGACTGAGGCAGGCCTGTTGGGGCTGGAGCACACTGTGACGAGCCAGAGCTTCAGCCCAAGCCAGGGAAGAAGGGAGGAAGAGAGAGAGATAGAGAGAGAGAGAGAGAGAGAGGAGCAGACACCTCAGAGGACGTCTGAGGAAGCATTGGAGCATGCTGAGAGGCTGCCATCACACAGCTGCCGCACCAACTGGACACACAAACTCATATGGACGCCGCACACCCACACAATTTGTGGCACAGTAGTTGCTTCAACACAAACACACCCACCCCCCCTCCCACACACACACCCCCCCACACACACACATGCACCCACCCACACACAAAACGCACAAGGACACCCACACAGGCACACAGACATGAATCCAAGGAGCCATGCGACGCGAGCGCGCCCGTGTCCTTGGCACCCACAGCCGTTTAGGATGCAGCACACTAGTCCATCACTGATACGACAGTCTGAAAACCATCATTTGTTTCTATTACACGATACTATCGAGGTGTCAGGAAATGTTGTGCAGGTAGAGCATAATGACTAGAAATCACCTCTCTTTCTTGTCCATTGCTTTATATTTTTTAAACCCTCCCTTCATACAGTCTCTTTCCTCAAAATGTCTGTCTCCCTTTTTTATTCCACCCCTACCTCCCCCCCCATCTCTCTCTCTCTCTTTCTCTCTCTCTCTGGCACGTTATCAGAGCAATCGATGCAGAGGTGATTATTATTCTTCCAGCGGAGCCCACACACACACACATGGCCTGACCTCACTCCATCACCTCTCTCTCTCTACCCCTCTCTTTTCCACTCTCTCATCCTCCCTGTTTGCAATTCTCCTTTCTCAGTTTCTCTCTCTCCCTCTCTCCCTCCCTCCCTCTCTCCCCCCCACCCACTCCTCTCTCTCTCTCTCTCTCTCTCTCTCTCTCTCTCTCTCTCTCTCTCTCTCTCTCTCTCTCTCTCTCTCTCTCTCTCTCTCTCTCTCTCTCTCTCTCTCTCTCTCTCTCCCTCCCCTCTCTCTCCCCCCTCTCTCTCTCTCTCTCTCTCTCTCTCTCTCTCTCTCTCTCGAAGGCACGATCAGTCTCTTTATCTCTCACACACTCGGTAGGTGCGTGTGAACACACACACGGATGCAGAGATGTGATAGTGGAGAGATGCTGTTAATTTGTCATTATCAGGGGCGATGAGAAGACATGACGGTCCAGCATTACCCATGCTGATGCTGCTGCTGCGGTTCATGAACGGAGGCAGTAAGCACAAACAAGTTTAACTAAGGGACTTTCCAATTCCGGCAATGCATCTTTTCAATAAAGTCTGTTGTGTGAATGTAGCTGGAATCATTCCTCAGGGGTTAACACAAAGAAACACATTATTTGCGTGGTTAGTGAATGTAGCTGACCCCATTGGTTGTAAATGCACAGAAGGCCATTCGGCAACCTTTTCTGAACGCTTTTGTTTGACAAGAGCCTGGTTTAGTCAGCGTAGCTCACCTCATGGTGCGCAGGTCCCAGCCCCGTATGGCTGTGTCGTTAGCGGTGGCCAGTTGAGTGCAGTTGTGATGTGGGCTCCACTTCCCAGAGGTGAACTTGAGCTGACCTTTGCCCTCTAGGGTGGCACTGCTGGACATCTGAGGAGGCCAAGGTTTCACAAACAGGAGATATGACACACATAAATACTGTTTTATTTTGTAAATACACTAAGTTCCGCGGGCAAATGTATGTAGATACAACGCAAAATAGTGTGCAAAATTCTCTGCCACCACATTACAGTACAGTAACTATTTGACTGGCTTTTGATAACTGTAAAATGTTATATTTGTTGGACACACACACACACTAACACACATACGACACATGTTCAGCATACTGGCATAATGACCAGAGCCGTTTAGGGAATTCCTCCCCAGAGTTAAGACTCTACTTGCTCCCTTGGCCATACACACACACACACTTCCTCCTTAGTCCAAATACATTCTTGATAAGGGTGAAAGTGCATGAATATGGGACACCTAATGTGGTCTGAGGCAGGGACGTATCTAGTGAGGCTTCCCTCAGTGGGCTGTCTTGTTAGGAAGCCTAACTTGGTTAGCTTTAATAGAGCAGGGGGTAACTATGCATGAGGCCCGGGCTCCCCACTCCCAGATTAGTGTCTCTGTCTCTGTCTAATTATCTTAACCAGTAACCTTTTTTTAACACACCTATTGTGTGTACATTGTGTGTCGGTAGCCATACAGTGGTCTGTATCTTTACAGCATAATGCAATATCTACCAAAACAAATTATATAATGAGGAGAAAAGACCACCTATCAAGGAATAATTATTACTAGCAAAATGGTTAGACCACGTGATCCATGGATAACAAGGTACAGATTTCTAACCAGACAGTGAGGTGAGACTGGGTCAGACATTTAACTTGGCTGTGTGTTAGTGCGTGTGTGTTCTGTGTGTTCATGGTATTTGACTGTGTGTGTGTATGTGTGTGTTTGTGGTATTTAAGTGTGTTGTATTTGAGTGCTTGTATTCGTGGTATTTGACTGTATGTGTGTGTACTGTGTGTTTGTGGTATTTTACTGTGTGTGTGTGAGAGTGTGTGTGTGTGTGCATTCTGTGTTTGTGGTATTTGAGGGTGTGTGTATGTGTGTGCGTGCGTATGTTCGTGGTATTTGAGTGAGTGCGTGTGAATGTAATGTAAGGGTGTGTGTCTGTGTGTAAATGTAAGGGTGTGTGTGTCTGTGTAAATGTAATGTAAGTGTGTGTATGTGTGTATTTAAATAGAGCCCATTTCACCAATTTCTCTCACATTGTTCTGCATGTATTCTTAATCTATGCACTAGCTGTTCCATCACGCACATCTCCCTCACTATTTTGAACCATTCATCTTGAGATGGGGGGCCTGGTTTATACCATCTCTGTGTCATGGCTTTTTTACAGGCCACTACCAAAATGTTGAACAAGCATCTGTCTGATCCTGCCACAATATTTCCAGCCATATTACCAAAATACAGTACTGTACATGAATTGGGTACTTCGTAAACCAGGATGTTGGCCAAAATGAAGTGCACATCATCCCAAAACTGAACAACCTCTGGGCAGAACCAGAAGACATGAGCATGATCTAAATTTACAGCACCACATTTTCTCATGGTTCTGACGAGTTTCCATGGTGAAGCCAATTTCTTATAGTGGTTTTTGACTGTGTGTGTATGTGCCACTGCTAACACTCATATTGTTCATTTCTCTTTCACATTTACATTACATTACCGTGTGCTTCATGCTGCACTAATCAAGACGCAAAGAGAACAAAAGGTTAGAATGTAACAGAATGTTACATAATGTTCAAAGGATACTGATGACCAAGCAAATACCGATATAATAATATAATTCAACTTTAAACTATAATTACTAACAAAATGTGGTGAATATCATAGTAATCTGAACTTTTTATAGTTCAAGGTATAAGGAATATTAGGCTTGTTACATTATTGTTCGAGCCAAATGGCCTTATAGCTTTCTCAACCCCAGGTCATTTAGTCATTTAGCAGACGCTCTTATCCAGAGCGACTTACAGTAAGTACAGGGGCATTCCCCCGAGGCAAGTAGGGTGAAGTGCCTTGCCCAAGGACACAACGTCATTTCACACGGCCGGAAATCGAACCAACAATCTTCTGATTAATAGCCCGACTCCCTCCGCTCAGCCATCTGACCCCCTTTTGTAACGGTTGTGTTCTGTGCATTTGTGGTATTTATTAAAAAGATAAATATTGAACCCTTCACAATAACCACGCCCTCTCAAACCAGTTTGACCCGGCTCACTTCTTCCTAGTGCAGAGGTTCAGAGCATAGATCAGACCAGAGAGATTTAAGGAACGTGTGTGATTATGGGAACAAGCAGATGAGACTTCAGTACAGAAACAGGTGGGTTTTTCCTTACTAATTTACTATCATGGAAAGTCTTTTGGGACCATCAGTGTCACCTCTGCAAAGGAGTTTATGCATTTACCTCTGTGACGGAGGTTATGTTTTTAATGCAATTTGACTGTTTGTCTGTTACTCAACAACTACCAGCCTCATTTTCATCCAACATGTTGGAAAGGTGTAGCACGGGCCAAGAATGAACCCTTACATTTTGGAGAGAATCAAATTGAATTCTATTTCTCTATCGTATGGAGTCCCATGCCAGCACGTGTGCTTCATGCTGCACTAATCAAGACGCAAAGAGAACAAAAAGGTTAGAATGTTACAGAATGTTACATAATGTTCAAAGGATACCGATGACCAAGCAAATACTGATATAATAATATAATTCAACTTTAAACTATAATTACTAACAAAATGGTGAATATCATAGTAATCTGAACTTTTTATGGTTCAAGGTATAAGGAATATTAGGCTTGTTACGTTATTGTTCAAGCCAAATGGCCTTATAGCTTTCACAACCCCAGGCTAAAGATGCATCCACACTGGCTCAACCCTGGAGCCCTCCCAACTGGAATAACCCTGAGCCCCAACTCTGGGGGATTAACCCTGGCATTTTAAAAAGTTCCAGTGTGAAAGAGATCTATCATAGACAATGAACTGTGCTTCATGTTTGTGTTATCCAATGATGGTGATTCCTTGTGTGGTTACGTGCAATAGCAATGTGCTCCTGTTTAACGCGCTCTGGCTGTGCTTTTGCCCCACACTCTTTCCTTAATGAATTGAATTAATTACCCATAGTCTTAACCTTGTTTGTGTCCTTTAGTATCTTAATGTGTTAAAAAAAAAAAAAAAAAAAATCAAATATAGCCTGCAATTACTGAAATATTGATAGGCCTGGCCTTAATCTAAATTGATCTGATAGCTTGGCTAACTTGTGTTATTCATGATCGTGTGTGTGTGTGTGTGTGTTAGTCAAGTGCATTTTCTATTACTGTTAAAGGTATAGCCGTTATCTGTGTGTTTGTGGTATTTGAGTGTGTGCTGTGTGTGTGTGATATTTGATAAAAAGAGAGACTCCTGTTTGCATTCCTAGTCCTCTTCCATAGAGGTTCAGAGCTCAGATTAGACCAAAGATATTAAAGGAATGTGTGATTATGGGAATGTGACCTTTACTGAACAGTTTTTTTATTGTCCCCTCTGTCACCCTTCTGCTGGTATGTCTTTGGGTGTCAGCAGGTTCTACCTGGCGGCTTACCACAAGCTGCCCCGCCCTTGTACACTGGTCCCAGTCTCACACCATCCATTTTACTCTTGACTTCAATAACACAAGTAGTTTGTTGCGTCTGCAGGTGAGAAAAGAGGGATTACTCTCCACGGTGATCAGAGAGAGAAGAGAGACCGTCGGTAGGTGACTTGTTAGGGGGCGTAGTTGAGGTGACATCAGGCTACAGTTACAGTGACTGATTGGAGGAGATGCTGACTACGCAGGTTCCAGAATAAACACACGCAAGTCCCCACTATTAAACACACAAGGGAAAAATTCCAACCTGATATGCCAACTTAATCTACATGGTTCTTTTTTCCCCAGTAGGATGAAAACACAGAATGCAAACTGAATTTAGGGTCACATGACAAATGTTATATATGGTTGCCCAGATACAAGTGGAGGGTGAATTTACAAGCATTAAATTGTATTTTGTTGTCTTTTTCATTTGTCAGGAAAACTCAGGTTGCCCCTGAACATCACTGCTTAGCTACTGAAGGATCGATTAAATATGGGGAACGCCGTACCATCAGAGAGCAACATAGGCGACCGGCTGAGATGCTGTAAGTGCGATATAGTCCTGCCTCCTTGCCGTTCCTTCTCAGATTTACGCCAAAGTACTATTCATGGGCGGCAGGTACATGTTTTCAACGGAGGAGAATACTACAGGCCCATTGGCCACAATAATTTCTACGAGTGTGAACGTTGCTTTAACAAGCCAGAAGAGGACAGGAGACGGAGAGAGGAGGAGCAGAGAAGAGAGGAGGAGCGACAGAGAGAGGAGAGGAGAAGAGGAGAGACAGAGGGAGGAGGAGAGGAGAAGAGAAGAGGAGAGACAGAGGGAGGAGGAGAGGAGAAGAGAAGAGGAGCGAAAGATGAAAGAGGAACAGAGAAGGGCAAGAGAGGCTGAAGAGAAGAAGAGACAAGAAGAACTGAATCAAAGACTGGAAGAATCACACCAGAAAGCTCGAGAGCAGCATGAGACACAACTGACCGGCTACGTTTCAGAGGAGCACAGGTCTAAGAAACATGTTCTAATAAGCCATCTGAATGAGCTTAATGCAAACTATGAATCAGGCAGTGACAGTGATGAGCTTCTAGAAATCCTCTCTTCAAAATGTAGCATCCCTGTTTCAAAGCTCAGTCTCGCTGAGCTGACTGCTGATCAGTTGGGGAACATCTTGTCAGTCCTAGACAAACTCCTGTTTGATGAATGGATCAGTGCTCCTCCATCGCTGAGCACTCTGCAACACACTCAAGTGTTCATCACCGAGCTGTGTGCGCTGTCTCTGGAGATATCTGAGGGACTTTCCCTGCAAAGCACATCCAATCATGTGCAGTCCCTGGTGGGGTCCATCAGCCAATCAGCATGTAATGTTTTTGAGAGTTTCCTGCTGACTCAAGCCCTGTATCTGAACCTGATGCACTTCTTCACTGACCATGGAAGCTGTAACAGTAATGCAGCTCTCATAGCCAAACGATGGGCCATGGAGGATCTTTCCACTGAGGATCTCTTTCTTGTAGAGTTTCTCGGCACCCTCGGATCATCACTACAGGATGTGATTGGAAGAGTCTCTGTGTCCATTTTACATATGGAAATCCAGTGCTTGAAGTTTCTCCTGCTCACGCTTACACATCTAAATGGCAAGGAAAGTCACACAGAATCCACTGAAATGCTCCTCACACTTGTGCAAACAAACCAGTGGACCCCAGGAGAGGTATTGACTCTGCTCAAAGCGCTGTCAGAGAAATATGCAGAGGATGCGGTCATAACTGAAGTGCTCACGTTGGTACACGTGTATGACATATCACCAGAGTGGACAGATTACTTTGGGCGCTCTCTCATCCAGGTTCTGGACTTCTGTGGTTCCGAGAGATTCCAACTAGATTTCCGAAAGACTCTTAGAAAGCAAGATGAGAGTAGTCTTGATTCAGCTCTAGCAGAATTAAAGACGTTAAGGAGTTTGGATGACTCTGTCGTTGATATGATTCAAAACATTACCACTGGTGTCCTACAATATTCCCCAAAAGATGAACCATTCATGAAAGATTCCTTTAAATGGCCAAACCTGAACGCAGATGACATCCAAAAAACTCTGTCTCAGCTCTGCAAAGCTGTTTGTGACACAAAAGGCTGGTGGCCCACAGTACAGCAGATGCTGAGGTGGTGTGTGTTGGTACTGACTGAGAAGAGTGGAGCGCCAGAACTGGTTGGTGTGGAAGAAGACCCCTGTGTCATAGCCATGTTTGCAGCCACACAAGTCTCCATGGGAAACAAACTGGACATTGTGCTGAGCTCTGACATTCACTCACACGCGCAAACTAAGGAGTGGTCTGACTTCTACAAGCACCTGGGAATTTCTTTCAACACAAATATGAAGGAAACTGACGCATCACGGAGGGCTGTCTATGAAGCAGACATCGTGTATGGGACCATGGATGAGTTTGTCTCTGATTACTTTCAATATGGCTTAAGGGTGATGGAAACAGGGAACCCTCACCTCAGCCGAGGATTCATCATTGATGAAAGAAGTCTCAGCGCTTCCCATAATCTGGAACTTTCAAGGCTCAAGGAAAATGATACCCTGATGTTTGCTGCAGAGATCCTGCAAAGCTTCATGGGTAATTTCCACAGTGAGGATAGGGAACTGAGACACAGGTTTATTAAGGCTATTTTTCAGCTGCTCCACACTAACCTAAACAAACGCACAGACGCTGACAATACAATCATAACCATCTCACAGACACTTAGTGGAAAAGAGCTGCCTTCTAATGAGGTCTACGTTCTAACCTTTCTTGAGAATCTCCTGAAAATGTCTTGTGGGGGAACAGAAGATGAGGAAAACAGGGCAGGCAAATTCTGTTTGGAGATTTTATTTGCCTGTGCAGTGCAATCCGAAGGCTCAAAAGATCAAACCAAAGAACTTTTCCAGATGGTGTCAAATCTTGTAGGACAACACCTTTGGTCACCAGAAGAAGCCTTAAACCTCCTTGTAGCATTAATTGACCACTATTACCATGGTGACTGTGTTTCCATCATGAAGATTTTACATCTGGTGGAAACATACCAGGTGTCTTCTGAGTGGACCGATGAGAACGGCCAGTCTCTCCTTAAGCTGTTGAACTCATCTGAAACAGAGAATCCGATCCGCTATTTAGAAAAGTGCTTCAGAGATGAGAAAATAAAAAGCATTGACTGTCTTTTTGATGAAATACGGCAGATGAAAAACATTGATGAGCAAACACTGGAGAAATCATACTGTATAGTAAAGACTGTGACAGACCTGATTGAATCTGGTGAAATCAAAAACCACACAGATATACCGCAAGCTAGGAGTCTGAGTCATAGCACAGACACAGAAGACCTCCAGGAGATCCTGGCAGTCTTATGCAATGCTGTACACCTGTGCGTGTCTGAAGGAAAGTGGTGGCCCAGAGCCACTCAAATGATCAAGCTGGTGCCTCTTGGCCTTGTCTGACAACGGAAAGCTCCTGGAAATGGGAACGGGAGAAGGGAAGTCTTGCGTCTTAGCAATGTTTGCAGTGCTGCGTGTACTTAGGGGAGAGAAAGTCGACGTGGGTGTACAGCTCTTCTGTGTTATGTGAAAGAGATTCACAGGAATGGACCGACTTCTACTCACACTTTGGCATCACAACTGACACAAACACAAATAAAACCAAAGATGAAGACAGAAAAGAATGCTACCGGAAAGACGTGGTCTACGGAACAATTGAAGCCTTTGCTGCAGATCACCTTCGCCAGATATTTGAGATGAAAGAAGTGAGGCCTGATCGCATCTATCAGTGCATCATCATTGATGAAGTGGACTCACTGCTTCTGGATCAGGGAGTGCAACTGACCTACCTGTCCAGCCCCATGGTCTCCATGCAGCACCTGAACGTCATTCTGGCCATGATCTGGGGCCATGTCAGCCAGTATGGCTTCCTGTCAACAGGACACCAGACATTTGTACAGGGTCCCGCTGCTTCATTCTTCAAAGCCATATTTGACTCAATTGACACAGAAGGAACTGAAATGAATGACCCCATGGACATTTTACGTATCGCTGAAGAATCCGAGATTGTGCCAACAGGATTCACAGAGGATATCTTCAAAAGTGAAAAAGATGAACTTTTCAGGAAACTGAAAACTGTGAGTCAGGACGCAGTGGTATATGTCTTTCAAGAAATGGAGCACTATGTCCCTTATGGTTTTACTGTATACACATTAGATGACAATGGACTGCTCTGTCTTAGAAAGACCAGTACACACAACAACCAGGACATTCCAGACCTGAAATTTCTGGTTTTGGAAGAAGGCGTGTGTTGTGCTCTCTATGATTCTGAAGATATTCTCATCAAGCCCATTGCTGAATTAATCTCAGAGAAGTGTCAGTACACCCCATGTACAAACAATAAAGACAAAATCAGCATTCCTGGATTCCTGAGAAATCTGGTAGAGAAGAAAGTGTCAGTGTGGGTTCAGAATGCCTTTCTGGCAATGAGACTAAGGCAAGGAAAGGAGTATGTTGTAGAAAATGACAGTGTCTGTCCAGTGGACTTCCGATCCACTGGTATTGTAGAACTGAGTAAGAAATGGGGTGATGGTCTACAGCAGTTCGTTGAGATTAAACACCAAATACAAATGAGCACGATTTCAACAGTGACAAACTACATTTCTAACATTTCCTTTTTTGAAAAATACCATGGAAAAATATATGGAACAACAGGGACACTTGGGAGTGAAACCGAATTGCTGTTTTTGCAGGACCTATATCCAAATATGATGGCATGCAAAATGCCAACCTTCAACTGAAGGAAATTATTTGAGGTCAAAGGTACTCTGAAGACTTCAACTGAAGAGTGGAAATCTGAAATAAAACGTGTTGTTATGGCTAAAATAACCCCAGTTTCATACAGAGAGGGAAGAGCATCCTTGGTGATATGTGAAACTATCAACAGAGCCAAAGAGATCTATGAGGAGCTGAAAAGCATCATCCCAGGTGAAATCCTACTCTACTGCCACAGTGACAAAGACAGTTTGAGCAAAATAGATAAGGAACTGCTACCTGGTGATGTAATTGTTGCCACAAACCTGGCTGGGCGTGGCACAAACATAAAGGTCTCCAAACAGGTGAACAACAATGGGGGGTTATTTGTGGTCCTCTCCTTCCTTTCTGAGAACTCAAGAGTGGAACTCCAGGCATTTGGCCGAACTGCACGTAAAGGCAAACCTGGATCTGCTCAGGTAGTCATGACCACTGATCATCTACAGGAGTCCTTCAGGAAAGTGTCTTCTCTGGAGGAGGCAAAGAAAACAAGGCATTGACTTGCAACAGAAAAAATAAGTGACATGATGAACGATGTCACTGAGATGGAACTGCGGGAGGACCTGTTTTCAGAGTACTGCAAAACACTGCGAGACATTTACCAGAACACAGAAGGAGATGAGGAAAGAGCTGTTGTTGCCATCATGAATGAGTTCTGGGGGATTTGGCTGCAAACTAAATCAGAAGAAATTGATCAGTTGAAAAGAACTGAATTGCAAAAGAGCTTGAAAGCTGATTTATCTTTGGCAAAAAGGCAATCTGAAAGTCAGACTTCACCATGCTCTAGCATTTACCACTACATCAAGTTTGGGAATATTGCACTGGGTAAAAAACAGTGGGATTCCAGCACCAGGCTATTTGAAAAAGCTATGGAAAAAGATGAGAGTTGGGCAGCCATAGCTTTTTACAGTCATGCTTACTGCACTATTAAGCAGCAGGGGGGAGATTACATCAATAAGGCCATAGATGATCTCAGGAAAGCACAAACGTCTCTGACATACCTCAGTGAGGAATGCATGGTCTGCCTGCAGTTGGTAAAAATGTCCTCTGCTGACTCAGCCAACAGTAACCAAACCAGCCTCGAAAAACAACTAATAACCAAGTGCAGCATGTTCAGTTACTTCGATACAAATATTAGTGAGGCTATCAAAAAGCTGGAGGAGATAAAAGAAAGAGGGAGAGATGCCAGAGCCAAAAAAGCCCCCATGTTCTCCCTAGTGTCAAGTGCTGATGAAGACCTCCAAGTGGAGGCCTACAATCTGTACAGTCGAGGTCTAAAATACGTCTTTTCTGTGGAAGAGGCACCTCGTTTCCCATGGGAAGCTCTGCTGGTGTTCTCTCTCTGACTTTTGCAGATAATCGGAGGGGCACTGCTCACTGCATTTACGTTTGGAGCATTAGCTCAAGTCGGCATGGGGCTGATCGTCGAAGG
The DNA here is from genome assembly GCF_021917145.1 of Hypomesus transpacificus. NCBI lineage: Eukaryota > Metazoa > Chordata > Actinopteri > Osmeriformes > Osmeridae > Hypomesus > Hypomesus transpacificus. The sequence continues at coordinate 7,729,213 of NC_061062.1, forward strand.
AATATCAGACTGCATCTCTGGCATCGAGTCCATGGTGACAGGAGAATTTAGTTGGAAATCGTGGGCTATAGAAAAAGCAATTTCTATTGGTATATCTCTCATTGCGTTTGGTGTTGGAAAGCTTGTTACGAAGGGCTACAAAGCTTCTAAACTGTTGATGAAGGGATTTGGCAAACTTAAGTCAATGCCAAAGTTTCTCTCTAGACAGGCTAAAGATGGCTTTAGTGTTGTTGCAAAGATGAATATAAGGAATACAGTAAAACACACTGCAAAAACAATGGTAAAAGAAATTATTATCTATGGATTCGGATGGGCAGAAAAGTTATTACTGACAGAAATACTAAATAGTATAAAAAAATGCAGTGAAAAATGGAATTGTTGATGCTGTAAAATCCAACTTGGAAAAAGAGCCCTTTGCTGCATTAGTAGATTCCATTATACTCTCACACCTTGAAGATAAACGACAAGGACCTGATCTCCTACAGGACAAGAATAGAAAGAGAAAACTTCTGGACATTTTCGGAGAGTTGACCAACACTGCATTACAGCCATTCTACGCAGACCTCAGCTGGCAGAACAAGCTCCACTCATCCCTCTCCACAGTGATTAACATGGTTAAATCAGAGGCCAAAGGCAAAGGCAAAAAACTGGCAATTCTGACCGCCATCCAAGTCATCCATATGACGTCACTGGCACTAGATGCCATCAGTTCAGTGCTCAGACTCTCAGACAAGTTTTACCCAAACCTTCATAAAGAGCTGAACACATTTAAAACACAAAAAGGTTTGTCAGAGAAAGTGAGGGAAAATGAGCTGTCTACTTTAGAAACAGAGATGCTGAATGAATTCCAGCAGGATTTAGCCGACTCCATCAGTGCTTCATTAGCCGATGCATTGGTAGAAGTGTTCCAACAGAAGTTCTTCAGTCACCTTGTATCTCTTGTCCAAGGCAAAGTAAATGACACCATTGGCCATTATGTAAGAACAGGGTTAAAGAGTGGCAGAACAGAGGAAAAACTCAAAGCCGGACAAAACAACAGATACATTGCATACATGCCAGGAGACCTGAATTCTAAACAAGAACGTGCAGGAGAGTCAGGTAAACACACACAGTCACATGCTGAGAAGATCAGGAACCCAACAACAGCAGGCACCATTCTCGATATCAGAGTCCTGTCAGAAACAACTGGTACGAAGGTTGTTGTCCTGACACCAGACAGCCATGGCAAGCTTGTCAAAATGCAGGTGCTGACCTCAGACACTAAACCTGCTAGTCAAACTGTGACACTGATCTACAGACCAAAGAGTGACCAGTACCCTGACGGCCATTACGATGTGCGCATCAATAATCAGACAGTGAGGGTAACCAGCGAAGGCAAAAGCTGCCTGTTTCACGCTTTTGCCCGGGGCAAGAAACCAGAAGCCGGTGACGAGGAGATTGCTTTGGAAGCAGACCGCCTCCGATCCGTGGAGGCCGACACCCTCATGAAACACTCAGACCAATGGGAGCCTTTCATCAAGCGCAAAGAGTGGACAGACGGAATCAGAGGAGGAGACTGGTACATGGCAGAGGGAGCTGCAATAACTACAGAAAGCGAAGAGGTGCTCAGGAGGGAAGTTGGAAAAGTCAGTTTATACAAAGACTGGCAAGGATATTCAAAAGATTCTGGTCTTGGACAGTTCATCAATGCAGATCACCAGCCACCAGTGAATAGTATATTGGTAGCTAGAAAATCTAACCAGAACAGCAAACTAGCTGAAGCCATGCTTGAAGTGGCAACAGACTCCTCTCCTCTGAATCCCGATCTTATCTTTCATGTGGGGAAATCTCATGGCCTTTATCTTCCTACTGTTTATGTGCCTACAGGAGTACATCGTGAGTTTCCTAGTTCAAAATCAAAAAACTTCAGGAATAGCGTAGCTAGTGCAATAAGCAATGATGATGTTGTTGGCACCTTCAAACTGACCATCCAAGGTGCAATGCCCAGAGTCATGTTATATACTACCAAGAACTTCAAAGACTTCAAGGACGTACAAATAAATAAAACCAGGCTTGACATTTTTAAAAATAGTTTCGAGCAACATTCAGAAAAGATGGTAAAGAAATGGTTTGACCTGCTTCAAGGCAAGAATGTCATGACAACTGATGAACACAACACCCTTAAAACATGGATCAATCAACAGGGCTACAATGATCAAAACGATCAACACAAGATCCAAGTCTCCAATCTCCTGCCACCAATCAAAAAGAGAATAGTTAATAAAGGGGTGAGTGGTAAAAAGGGGCTGCGCAAGAGAGAAATCTAATGCAGGTGCTGAGGGGGTGCTAGATCATTGACAGGGGGAGCTGCACAATTATATATATAGAAATACTATCAGGGCCGGAGTGGGACCCATTTTCAGCCCGGGAATGTAATGGTCAAAACCAGCCCATCCCCACCAGGGGCCGAGCCATATGTTGAACATTCGGGGTTCAACCCGAACCTAGAACCTAGTCAAGGTTTTGATGTGAGGTGAAATTGGAACTTCACATTAATGCAAGCGTGCATCGCGCTTAATCGAGATTTATTTGCATTAATTTCAGTGCAATATAGTTTTTTGAGTTTTATGTAATATAAACATTACCTTGGACTCATATTGTTAGAGCTATATTTTTCGGAAACTACAACCCACATTTTTACCTGAAAGATTCAGGACTTTTGAGAACACATTTTCCCCACACTTGCAGGAACATAGTTTTATGAAGTGACAGATCTTACATTTTTTACCTGACTTTTAATGTTGCTCGTGGCATCTTTTCCCCATCCATTTTATTATTTTTGCATCAGCTTAATCTTGCTAACTCCCTCCACAACAATAAGAAAGAGAGCGTGTGCGACACCTGAAACCTGCACTTTTAATGCACGGTCTGATAATCTAGTGTAGCCTATTAGCTTACTTATCAGTCACACAGTAACTTAACAAACTTAACACAAATCGTTTTATTCGGTGTGTGAAAAAACAAAGAGAAAGCAGGCGATCTGCTGGCCCAATTTATGAGCGGGCAGAGCGGCCCACCGGGAATTCTCCCCTTTTCTCCCGATGGCCACTCTGGGCCTGAATACTATTAATAAATGAGCAATATATTTGGGGGTGCTATCGGGCTGCTTGGTCTTTCTTGAGAGTGCTGAAGCACCTGCTATAGCAGGCCTAGGCCCTCCCTAGCGCCGCCCATGAGAGGTACATTTAGTAGAGCCACATGTTCATAGAGCAGCTTTGAGTAGTATTGTGGTAATAAGTGGGTAGTATTGTGATAATAAGTCTTAAGGTGCTTAGTTGAGATATGATGATTTCGAGTAATCTGGGATTTTTTTTGCATGCATTTTCTCAGCAGCTCTTCCTGATTAACTAGTGCCCAGACCCTTTCTGTGACAACACACCAATCACATTTTGTGATTTCAGTCACATAACATCAAGGCAAAATCAAGCGGAGCTGGTTTAAGCAGGGGACGCGAGACCTAGCGCGTCGCTAGCATCTTGTCATCACGAGTCAGGGCACACCTTCCTAATAGGGCGGGGGTATATAGCAGGGATCCCTGCACTAGCATTGCTAGTGCGACTTGACGCTCTCGGTGTCCTGCGGCCTCCGCCTCCCCGGCATCCACCCTTTGTCTGGTTCTTCTTTTTTCTTCTTTCTCAGGGGGAATGTGTTCGCTGCTCTGTGCCCGGATGTCGAGACGGTGTCTCCGTTGGGTGCGGCAGGGAGCCGCAGCGAGCACAACTATATGCCAAATCAAATATTACAATAATGTATCGTATCTTGTGAAATAAAGTATCACGTAAACAACACTACTGAGTCCTCCTGCCTGAACCTAGAGTCAAAGTTCTGTAGACTAGACACTGTCATAGCAGTGAAGAAAATACTCTTGAGTTTAGGTGTCCCACATTACCCAATGTCCCAGATTACCCGTGAACTCTATGTGAACACAACAGATGGATTGTGTGAACTCTGTGCACAATTAATCAAGTAGTTCTCAACCTATAAAAGAGGTCAATAGATTGAAGTTGATACCAAGCATGGATCGATGAGGCTGCCACCAACAACCTCAGCAAGGACTTGGACAAGGACAAGGAAGAGGCCGTATTAGAGGTAGCCTACTGTATTTTTTTTACTGTACTGTGTTTCACTGTATTTGCACTCTTGACAACAACCATTTCTATACTTTTGTAAAGTGTGTTACCACAATACAATGCAGTACTGTCGTTTCACTAAAGTAATTTACTAAATATACAGTAGCATTCTGATTATTGTATATTTACAGTATTTACAGCATATTGCACTATTTTTACAGAATCAACACATTGGCCCACACTGGTGGCAGGGGTAGTATGTTCACTGCGGCACAGATTTGACTTTTTTACTGTATATTGAAGCCTGTCATTTTGACTTCTTACAGTATATACATGTGATGTGAAAAACTGACTGCAATAAATATTTTTGTGTCAGAATCTTTGCCATTTTGTACACAGTAGAACAAATGTAAATCAATGGTGTTGTCAAGTCCTTTTTCCCATTTTTTACAGTATTTAGCAATACAAAAACAGAACTACAATATTTTACTGTATGCACATTTTTAGATTTCAAATACTTTCTGACTGTCTGGTTGCCGTGATAAACGGGACAAACACAATCATTTGACCGCCATTGCTGTAAGTTTTTTGGATTAATATTTCAGCTAAACAGTGCATTACAGTACAGCCAAGGGGTTATCCGTAATCAGCATCTGAATTAAAATGTGACGAGAAATGGGCAGTGTAGTTGCTGAAAATGTGCATTTTCTTATTGTTGAAACGGATAATTTGAAAGTTTGCTCCGACTTGCTAGGTAAATATAGTAAACACTTGATGACGACTTCCACACAGACGGTTTCTCTAAGGTCATTTTTGACAAAAAAAACGTTGCACCACCTACTTTTCTGGCGGTGACTTGTTTTCAGCACCCACAGCCTACGGAGTACCATAAAAAAAGGCTATCCGTCCGTATCCATAAACCCGCCCATCCGTAAACTGAGTCAGAGAAGCATATTGAGGCCTTAATACTGCAGGTTTAAAAAGGTACATTGGTGATACTGCTGGTTTAAAGACACACTGGTGACACTATGAGTGTGCACCTCTGAAAACCACGGTGATCAGATGAGAAAAGGCAAATATGAGGCATCTTACAGCAACGGGGCTACAAGCCATTGGGATACATCCACTGTAAACATTAGCGCATGGTGCCGCCTCATTAGCATTTCAAGCTACAGACACAGAAACAGCACTTAAGGAAAGCTAATTGTGGGACTGCTCGCAGTGGCTGTAATCATGCACCAAGGCTGAATTTTGGGAAAGAGACTTCAGATACAGTATAAGGGGACCACTGAGGCCTTGTCATGTGACCTTTAAGACTCCACCTGACAGATAAACGGATCCACTGGTTAGTGAGTGTGTGTGTGTGTGTGTGTAGACAGGATGAAGTGTGTGGGTGTGCTGTGAGCCGGAGGAGATGTTCTCACTCAAATCCGGCAGCGTTTCTAATTGATGAGCCGCATACACACACACACACACTCTCTCTTTCTCACTCTCACACGCACACACAAACACACACACACTTAATCCACCCCAGACCCCTGAGACAGACAAATCCATGCTGCAGCTGGACAGGCCTGAGATGAACACATCAGCACGAGCTCTTGGGATGGAGGGAGCACATGTAGGAAGGGAGGAGGGAGGGAGAGGTGTGGAGAGGGATCGAGAGAAGAGGATTAGCATTCTCATCAGCACTGAAGGAATCCGTCTTGGCTGCCAGGCACCGCACAGCTGTCTCTCTCTCTCCTCCTCTCCTTCTCTCGCTCTCTCATTCATCTCTCCCTCCTCTAAGCCCAATCACTCTGGATCTCTCCTCCTTCCACTATCCCTCCGCCCCCTCTCCCTGCCCTGCCCTTCCCTCCGCTTCAGTCCCTCCTTCCCCCCGCTTCAGTCCCTCCTTCCCCTTCTGTTCATGCCTCCCTCCCCCTCCCCTTCCCCTTCCTTCACCCCTGTGCTCTCACTCCATTTTTAATGGCTGCTGTGCCCAGGGTAGACTCCATCACTCGATAGCTCCCAGCTCCTCAGACCAGGCTGACATTGGTGTCACTGCACAGGGGCAAGGGGGCAGCAATACGCTTGGGGGAAACCTCCAAACACACACGCAAACACGCAGACAGTCACACGCAGACAGTCACACGCACACAGATGTTCGACAGACACCCGGATTGCAAATATTCCTAGCTGTGAACTCAATCAAATGCAAGCCAAAGACGTGCACATACACACAAAAGACATCAGATGGATACAGAGATTCATATTCATGGCTGCACTGTTAAGCGCTCCCACGCAAGTGCACACACTTGCATTGGCAAGTAAGTACGTGTAACAGCCATGTTTGCAAATATGTGTGTGCCCGATAACACCTCAGAGACAGTAGTGATTTTACACAGGTTTGCCTTAGTGGGCAAACACGTACGCGCGCGCACACGCACACAATATCTCTCACAAATGTCAAGTCTGGGGTTATGTCCTATAGGGACTGTGACTTGGCTGCCCTGTGCCAAGCCCCCTTCTAAAGCATTCATTACTAATGACCACTGTCCCCATTATTCATGACTGCGGTTAGCTAGCGGCTAATGGAACATTAACTGACCACACACATGCACGCGTGCAGTCTAAATGTCCTCTCTATAACCACGAGCATTGAAAATGCAGAAGTACTGTAGTGGTCAGGAGAGACGAACAGAGTGAAGACGGAAAGGACTTCTCTTCTCGAGAAGAAGTCTTGCGTTTCCAAACAACCCATCTAACTCTATGTTCAAACATAAACATGAACACAACGGTTAGTTGGTGAACGTTTTCAAAACACTGCAACAGAGGCCCTCTCTGTGACCCGGTGAATTGACAAAAACGGCTGGCTGGTTGAAACTTGGCCAATAACAGTATGTGCGTGTGAGTTTGCGCGTAAGTCTTGGGAATGGTAAAGGTTGATCTTGGCGAGGCCGGTAAGGGAAGGTGTGCATGTGCGATAAGAGCAGAAGATAGGGTGGTTATCAAATAATGACACTTGGCTACAGCGCAATACAGTCTGTGTGTGTAAGTGTGTGTGTGTGTGTGGGAGAGAATTGGAGAACATGTCGCCAAGTCTGAGCTCATATGTAAGGCTTGACTGCAGGCTACCAGTGTGTGTGTGTGCGTGAGAGCATCTTACCGTGGCCTGGGTGGAACTTTCCTGAAGGTCCCACAGCAGAGCGTGGTTATCTGCCAGGGAGATCACACGCTTGCCGTCGCCCATCGGCTCCCAGATGACACTGCAGCAAAGGAAAACAAGACAGTGGTGAATTTTACTTACTAAAGCAACACGCCACACACAAACGCCTGCACACACACACACACACAGTGCCCGTAAACACACACCCCAATGTTGTCAAGTATTGTCATGTAGCTACCCAGATTTCGGATTCCTGTCAGTGGAAATTGGCTGGTAAAGGAAGTGATGTCATTAGCCTGGGGAATTTGATCAATGAGACAACTATGACTACAGTGGGGAGTCAGATGGCTGAGCGGTAAGGGAAACGGGCTATTAATCGGAAGGTTGCCGGTTCAAATCCCGGCCGTGTCAAAAAACGTGTCCTTGGGCAAGGCACTTCACCCTACTTGCCTCGGGGGAATGTCCCTGTACTTACTGTAAGTCGCTCTGGATAAAAGCGTCTGCTAAATGACTAAATGTAATTTGCCAATTCAGCCACACACCGTGACCCATTCCATTGTGTTCATGTAGGGAGTTGCAATTGAAGAGTTGAAGTCATATCGTTCAGTCTAAGTCTGTAATATGCATCAAAACTTTTAAGGGAGAGGAGGGAATGGGAAAGAAGGGAGGGATGACGAGAGAAGTGTTTATAGGAGTTGTAAATCTGTGGTCGGTGAGGGACGGTTTTTACTGCACTCTCAAGGTGCAGGGAGTCATCAGCGTGACACACACACAAACTGTACCTCATTTCAATCCTGGGGGAGGAGATGCCTCAGTATCCTCACATCTCTAATTCTGCCTTTCTCTTCATCCGTCTATTACTCCATCTATCTAGTCTCCTGTTTCCCTCTGCGTCTCTCTCTCTCCCTATTTCACATAGACACGGCTCTGTTCATACTGAACGATATTCACTTTTTCACATCCCCCTGTCAACACTTTCAATTCATTCATGCAACAAAGAGAGAGGGAGAGAGCGAGAGAGAGTAACGGAGGGATGGAGAGAGCGAGAGGGAGAGAGAAAAGAGTCGGCGACGTCCAATATGCATGGGTTATGACGCCATTAAACTCCATAACTTATGCGCTTTTGACCTTGAGCCACCCAATGGACTTGCTATTGTGCTGCATCTGGTTAGAGGCCTGTATGCAAATACACCCAAGGAGCGCTGGGGGTTTTAGAGGCCCATATATCTTCACCCCCATTGGGGAAGCACGACAGCTCCTCCCATTTTCTGTGGTCCAATCGATTATCCCCGTGTTTGGCTTCACATTCACTTGGAATCAGAGAAGAACAGCCAAGGCTTGGAAAAGCATTCTGAACGGCATTTGTGGAGAAAGAAAAAAACCCTGATATTCGATTGAGCTGCTTTAGGGAATAAAGGAAAAGAAGAAGGTTGGAGGGGGTGCAGTAGTGGATTATGAGGCAAATTATTTACTTTTAGAGATGGGTTGGAGATTTAGGGAGAAGGATGACTGTACAGTATATATATATATATATATAGTGAACGAGACAAAAGAGCAGGTAAAAATACTAATACTTAAAAATAAAAGGACACAGAGATGAAAATAGACAATTTGAAAGCATAAGCGTGCTATCGTTGTGTGTGTGTGTGTGTGTTTGCGCGCATGTGTGTGAGCAGGTTCAAATCACCCATGCAGAGTTAACGTGTCCAATTCTCGAGGTGTTTGAAGACAGGTCTCCCCAGCCCCTCACGCTGCTGTTGCTATTGACTGACCCACATCTGACTGAGTCTGGGCTCCCATAGGGCTCCACTGATCCAGCCCGCACACCCTCCCATTGCAAAACACACCCTGTGATCGCCAAGACACCAACACACAAAAGACACACACGCACAAACACAAGTATACCAAAAAAACACACACTTTCCACCTGCCACTGTCACACCCTGCCGTGGACATTAGAAGCGGTTGCCAGTCGAGCCTACACAATCCCTCCTGGGTGCTCCACAGAGACCTGATTGGCCCGAATCGCGCAATGGGAATCGATTCTCTCAATGCGCTCGGCTTCCAATCGAAACAAGGCGCCTCTCTACACCCCCCACCCCCAAAGTAGGTGGAGAAAAAAAAAAAAACATAAGCGCCACAGAGTGAAAATTGTTTCAAGGCATTCTCTTTCTGTTGTGTGTACTGTTCCAGGAGAAGGGTACCTCCTAACAGGGCACTGTCTCACATACTGGCCCTTCCAAACACAAAGGGAGTTTGGAAGCAGAAGAAAATCGTTTTTTTTTTTTTTGGGGGGGGGGGGGGGGGGGGGGGTCATAAAAAAAATAAAATTTTATAGTGGGCGCACAAAAGGATTGGGATTTTGCACACAACTGAACATGTGACAACAAACAAAAGACACACAAAAGCAATATCCAGCTGGTACACACACACACAATTACCGGTAGTCTCTTTTATACATAGTTTTCCAAAAGGGTCCATATAGGCCATTATTCACTTTCATTCATACTCTCATACTAAGATCAAAGTCATCTTTCACACACATGTACACGTCTAATATACACACACACACACACCTGCTGGTGCTGTGCTCCCTGCCAGTATTGTCAGAGAGAGCGGGGGCTGGAACCTGGAGAAGATGGATGAGGTGGGCACCAGACCAGAGCCATCCATCTCACAGAGCCAATACTACAAAGCACAGGCTACAAACCTCACATCACAAACAGATAGCACGCACACACACACACACGCCCTTGAGTGGGTTGGATCTCGGAGGCAGGATGGGGAGGCTGCAGACACCCCAACCATCAATCTCCACCCCAGGGCTCCACCTGATCTGCCCTCGGAACCGTGCCAGCCCCATGACAAACAAGCACACACACAAGTACACACACACACGGGTATAAACACACACACACACACAAGTGCACACACACACACACACATCCCGCACACGTAAACACATACACACATGAAATCCGGCACAAATGAGGAAGCCGATGAACAGAGCTCTAAAATGGGGAGCAGACAGGATTTCCATGGACCAAACTGTGCAGTTTGACAGTGGGACTGGCTGTACAGGACTGTACAGTAGAGCCTGGCTGAGCATGGACGAGGCAGCACTGACTGAGGTGTGGGGGACAGTAGACACTTATTTATAAAACACCGAGATGTGCCCCCAGACTCCATGCTCAGTCCTATGTAGAGAGAGAGATGGCTGGACGGAGAGAAATAGGGAGAGAGAGAGAGAGAGAGAGAGAGAGGTAGAAAGAGACAAATACGTGAATAGAGGGAGAGAGCGACGGAAAGGAAGAGACAGTATCAGCAGGAGATAAAGAGGAGAGGGGGGGGGGGGTTGAGAGACAAAGAGATGAAAAGATGTGTAATACCAGGAGAATTTATGAAAAGGTGGAGAAAGGAGGAGAAACAGAAGAAAAAATATATATATATAAAAATAAGAGGACAGAATAGGTTCACACAGTAGTAGCTACTTACATTCCCCACACTTGAGGATGTCGAACAGACTGCACCGTGTGGGTACCTACCAGGCGGCGTTGCCGTGGGCGCTGTTGTCAAGGTGACAGAGGAGCTCCAGCGTCTGGGGGTTGTGGGAGGAGTCGTCGGGGGACTCGTGGCTGCCTGACTCCCACTCAGGTGGCATCCGCCACACCGCGCCGCACGTCACCACGCGACTGTCACTGGCTGGAGGAGGCAAGGGAACCAACCAGGGGTTACAGCAGGGAATGAATTAATGAGTGAAACATGCAGAGTGAAATGGAGAGTGAGTGAGTCTGTCAATTATGGAGGGGCCAGTAGAAATGAACATTTTCGCTCAAAATCAGCCTTTATATTGTGTGTGTTCTGGCTATTCGTCCAGATGGGTTCTTCATCCAAATTAAATTACAATTCCAGTCTCAGAGGAGTGGGAGGGTAAACAATGACAGGCCCTGAAGTAAAGCATTATATCCTGGTTAACTGTGTGTGAGTACTCGTGTTTCACTGTGTGTGTGTACTCATGTTTCTCTGTGTGTGTGTGTGTGTGTGTGTGTGTGTGTGTTTCCCTGTGTGTGTGTTCTTCGTGCAGGAGTATGCAAGGGTCTGCACATTTTTCCCTCGTGTGCAAGTGTGGCCAGTTTTGGAGATGTTACCCAGTCCAAAATATCTGTCATCCTGTTACCTGAGGTTTGTGAGGCGGAGTTCAACCGGCATGAGAGAGCGAGAGAGAAGAACAGAGAGAGCAGGAAAGAGAGAGAGATAGCGTCTTTGTGTTCCTCTGCATGTGACTGTGTGTACAACCCTATGGTCCTCCGCTGCCCCAAGAGGTCTACATCAGCCTTTACGCCTACCCATGCAACCCGGTTCCACCCTAGTCTCCCACTCAGTACAGGCTATCTACTGCCACCCACCCACACACACACACACACACACACACACACACACACACACACACACACACACACACACACACACACACACACACACACACAAACTATCTCCTCTGATGTTCTAGCCAACAGGGCTCCACTCTAGCCACAGGAGGACTTGGTACTAGGCGGTGTGAGCGGGAACTGCTTTCCCCTGCTAGATCGGAAGTCTAATTACATTTCTCTTTGATCGTGCCCTTTGACACATCACATATCTGCCTGGGCACAATAGGGATTTTCTTGTACTACCTGACAGCATGACAGCTCATGCTAATGCAAGCGCCCTCTTTCCGCAGTGCTACGGCTCCCTTCCCAAACAGCACTGCCGATTCGGGTCGCCACCGATCGCCATATGCACGACCGCATTAGGAGCAAGGCCACGCGCGCGTCCAAATGATTTCGGAAGTTGGAAAGAGATGAGTGACAGAGAGGGAGAGAGAAAGAGAGAGAGAGAGAGAGAGAGAGAGAGAGAGAGAGAGAGACAGAGAGGGGACTCACTTTTGTTGTAGCAGGTGGTAAGGACGCCTTTATCAGCTGGACTGGCGCTGATGTGCCATATCTCCCCAGCCTGATGCAGCAGGACGTTCTTATTAATGATGTTATTCTCATCATCAAAGTCAATGATGTGGATCTAGGGAAAGGAGGAGGGGGAGGAGGAGAAGCAGGATGAGGGGGAGTGGGGAGAAAGTGGGCATATTAAGAAGAAGGAAGCAGGATGTAGTCAGGGAGGGGGTAGAAGGAGAGAAGAAAGGTACAAAGGGAGTGAGCCAGAGAATGGGAGGAGGGGAACAGAAGGAGGGAGAGAGAGAGAGAGAGAACGTGACTGAGGAGACTGGAATCAAATATAGTCAAGAGGGTACTTCCTGTTCTTCACACAACTGTGAAAGTTTTAAAAAGTAACTGCCAAATCTGGAAGCACGTTTGGTTGTACTGTAGGCCAAGGTATGTCAATGAATGTCTAGCCTACCTGTGGAAAAACTCCCGGAGGGAGGAGGTACAGAAAACACATATCTCCCATGTAATGAATGTCTGTCTATACAAAATAGGGATAATGATTGCCAATATTGATTCAAATTTCAATTGAAAAAGAGCTATAAACATGTAAACATCTGGCCCCTCCTTTCCACAATAGCGAAAAGGGTCGATAGCCTTTTCACAATCAATAGTCTTTTAGACAAATCTTATTTTCTGCATGCAGTCCAACTTATAATGCTGGAGAAGTCGATGTGATTATTCTAGCAACCAAGTAATACCAAGGATTTCGCTTAGCTGGCTAGCATAGTCACACTGACAAGTTTGCACAACAAGCAAGCAGAGATATACTTTTTCACAACATCTACATATCATTGTTTACCATGTATCCAACAAGACAGACAGTCACTGTCCCCGGGGGGGCTTATAATAGGGTTGCACAGGACAATAACTCGGTACACTAGCTCGCCCCTCAACTCCTTTTACAGGCACAGGGAGGATGAAAGCGTTGAGTGGTAGCCCGCGCATTTTTCAGGCGCCTCAAAGTCAGACAGGGCCAACATTAACCTTGGCTTGGACAGCTATGAGCAAAAATTATTACGCAAAGTTCTAATTTTATGTTGGGGGGGGATTGGGTAATTAGAGGAAGGCGGGGGGGGGGGGGGGGGGGGATTGGGCAGTGGGAGGGAAAAGGGGGTGCCGGTAATAGGGCCTTGAATGGACCGAGGTCTGAAGAGAGTAGTTCCACCCCTCTCTCCCTCAGGTGATTTATCCCCCGTTATTCTGGGACTAGAGAGGATGACTCATCTCTCTCTCTCTATGCAACTTGGGCTTCCTTCCCAGCCCTTTTAATTAGGTTCAGTAGAGGGAAGAGAGACAGAGAGAGACTGTCTGACAGAGAGAGAGAGAGAGAGAGAGAGAGAGAGAGAGAGAGAGAGAGAGAGAGAGAGAGAGAGAGAGAGAGAGAGAGAGAGAGAGAGAGAGAGAGAGAGAGAGGGGAAAGGATGAAAATATCGAAATGATCTGGCTCATGGTCTCCACTCCCAGGCCTCTTGGTAAAGCTCTTTAGCCAGCAGATGACACTAAGCGGGCCAGAGGAGTAAGCGGCAGGCGCCAGGTGCCAGAGAGTGGCGCTTCATCTCGTTAGCGCCCTTTTTAATGCCACAACGCCGTGCCCACTGATCCGCCATGTGGATTGGTCTCTCGAGGACTGGAGTGCCACTCAGTGTAGTCGCAGAGGAAAGGGAGAAATCTGAACGCGAGTGCATTATGGTTAATGGAGGAGGAAGAGGCCAGGGAGCTTAGGGAAAACACTGACAGCTATAGAGCCAATTAGAAAGGCCTAGTCCTATGACCAATAGAATCCTAATTGGACTAACAATGACAGGAAATCAGCCCTTGCTTGCCTTGAGCATCCCTTCTGTATGCTTGTGGATAAGAGGAAATTATGCAGGTTTTTCTCACCCACATACAGGGTGAGACCTACTGTACGTGCACACAAACACAATGAACCTTTTGTTTGTATGGACCTACCAGCTTGTCCCCACAGTGCTACACCTGGAGGTGCAGCAGCCTCACAGCAAATAAACACACACACGCAAACACACAAAACACCAACAGGGAGTGGTGGTTCTTTTCAGTGGTCTGTCCACTGAACATGGTCACTGAAGGCCGAAATATACTTTGCGCTAAGTAGGCTACATGTACGCCTAAGCTGAAGGGCTGCCGCACGTATCCACCGTTCGTTTGGAGCGTAGTTTGTGCACGTCTTCTTAACCCTTGAGTATGCATACGTGATGTAAAATACCAACAAAATGTGTCTTTAGTGTAGTCATTGGATCCATTAGTCATTGGATACTAGTTAGTATGTTCTCATGTGAGTTTGCTATTGATATTGAAGAGTAGATTGTGTCTAAATGTCAAATTGAATAGATGTTCGGGGTCAGGAGAAAGTACTGTGTAAACGTCTCTTGTGATGAGAATGGGGAGAGCTCCACCTATGATCTCTCTCTGCCCAGAGAGTGGTCATGCACAGGGAGCTGTGAATCTTTCTCTGTGACTGTAGTAACACCATTACTGCCTGCCATCACTATCTATGTTTACATTCTTGTGCCCTATAAAAGATGGTCTTCAGGATTTAGAGCCAAGAGAGACATGATTAAGACTTAAGCCTGGCGTTGTGTAGCAATTTATTGTCAGGTCTGGTTTTCTCTACCAATCTGCGATTAATAATACTTGAAAATCCGTAACTCAACTAAACTTGGTCACTCCGTTAATGTAGAGGCGAACAAAACTCTTTCTTCATCAGTTGCCATGGTTATTGTTGTACAAAATCTAAAGTTGTTGTTGACATTTATACTGTCGATTAGGCCTAGACTGTTCTACTGTATTTTCACGTTTGTGTGATGATGGATGGAGACACAAATTGGTTATTGGCTATCGCCTACCTACATTTAAGCATCCCCCTCTTCCTATCTACACTACAGTAGCCGATGAGCATTCCTGCATTCATTTGTATCTATCATCAAACACATTTCAAAATACAGTCAATACCAATAGGCTACAATTTAATCCTAAACCACAACAGGTAATGAATTCCTTGGCATGAAGCGCCCATGGCTGAGAAGAGGCAATTGAATTTACCTGATTGTCAAACTTCAGGGACTGTGTGCCGACAAGGAAGCGGATGGCATCCGTTTCTGCGGTCTGTGCAGTGAGTACACGAGCCTGCGAAACAAATCAATACTAGATGACATGTCAAGTGAGCCACAGAAAAATAGAAAAACACGGACTATCTACTGTCACAAGCAGGTTTCACCGTTCTTTCAAGTATCAATTTTATCAGCTAGCAAGCATGAACGGTTGCTAGTAAGTTAGATTTGCTAGTGCTGGATAATCAAATGCTACAGTGATGACGTTCATGGGGTAATGTACCTGAAATTCGAGGCCATAAATGACAGGTGCGTCGTCCTCCATGTCCCACCACGTCTAATAAAGAACGTACGCACAATGGTAAAAAAAGTATGAAACAAAAATATTACATTGGAGGCGCAACAAGAGTTGCCTACTATTTCTCCATCACACAGCTGACTGTTGTTGTAAGCCTTGTTCTGCAATCGGTACTCCCACAGCGTACACAAAGTCCGTAACGTTATCGTTACAACCGAGATTTTTACGGTAGAAAAGGCGTAACATTTTGAAGAATACTGTGCTGGTATCAGCGAATGAGCTTTGTCCCTTCTTGTACGTCGTAGATTTCACTTCCTGGAAGATTTACGCAGGCGCTTTGCCGACCCAGTTGTCAAACGATTAAGCAAAGGTAACATAAACATCACGCCGAACATGATGAAAGTGTTTAACGTAACGTTCGAAAATGTATCTGTAGTGTGAGTGTTAATGATAATCTGTCCTGCACGTGTTTTTATTGGTAAATATTCAGAGTTTTTTAAGCAGTTATCTTGAGTTGGTTTTGCAGCGAGCTAATCAAACTAAGCTAGCTATAGTTTGCGAAGGTATCAGTACTGTAGGTTACAGCGACTAGTAGTGCCACAGGACAGTAGCTAGCCAGAGACTACTGGTAGTACCATATTATAACCAACAACATAAAATATGTTGTACGGACTAATGTAAAGTGTTTGGCCAGTTACTTTAATTATTTCTTAATCAGGATACAGAATACGTGTAATTGGAAAGTTAATTCATTTGATATTGCTTTCCCCAGTCGTTCTCGAGGCGCACGAACATGGATAGCAGTGAAGCCCCTGTCCAAAGGCCAGTCACCCTGGACATCACTGCTGTAGTTGAGGGGGAGACCACCAGCGATGCCCTTTCGCTTTTAGAAGGAACCACCGTGGCCAAGCCCCCAGCCTCCTCCGATGAAATCCTCTTCCAGGAGGAAAGCATCGATCTGGGGGGAGACTCTTTTGTGACCCCGCTAGATGACGGCACACCATCGGACAGTCCCCTGGACAAGCTCAATGACCAGATGATGGAGAGTGTCATGATTTCGGACTCGCCTAACAACAGTGAAGAAGACGATATGGTCCCGCCCATAGACACCCTCCTGGATCATTTTGAGGAAAAAGGAGAAGAGGACGGAGGAGTACGTAAGGAGGGAGGGGAGGTAGGAGAGGACAGAAAGGAGGGGAATAAGGAGGTGGCGATTGGACAGGATACCACTGCGGTCCAACTTGAAGCCGAGGAGGTGAATAAGAACTGTCCTGTTACTGGGGAAAGACACGAGAGCGTGGAAGTGGAGGCAAACACGATGGAGCAGATTATAGTCTCCATTTCTCCTGTGACACCAAATGAGACACCTATTTCAGGCAGCCCAAAGTCCACAGAACCCGCTACCGAGGCCACCAAAGTGGCCACCGTGACCGAAGAAGAAGCCGTGCCGGTGTGCACCATCTTCAGCCAGGAGTCCAAACCGAAAGCCCTGGTGCCGGACGGCTTCCAGCCCACGCTCATCAAATCCCCCAGTTTCAGTCTCTCCAGTGGGGTAGCCGTCGAGCCAGAGACCCCCAGCAAGCTCCCTCCGCTCGTCTGCCAGCCCAGCCCCAGCCTCAGCAAGTTCTTCTCCGAGAACTGCCAGGTCAACCCAGCCACGGACTTCTTCGACTCCTTCACCACCTCCTCCTCCTTCGTCTCCGTCACCAACCCCAACGCGGAGGCTCCCGCCTCGGCCCACGTGGGGGCGACGCCTCCCCTGGAACACCAACTCTCCTCCACCAGCTCCTCCATCTCCACCCCGGGACCCCCGGAGTTGGACACTCCCACCCCCGGCTCCTACTTCGCCGCGGCGCCCGTCCCGGCACACCCCCAGCAGCCTCCAATCTCAGCGGCCCCGGCTTCGTCTCCGAACCAACCAGCGGTCCCCGCTCCCGCCCTGGCCCCGGCCCCTCAGCCCTTTGCCCTGCTCCAGGCCGTGTTCCCTGAATGCGATGACCCGTTTGCCTCAGCGTTGAACCTGAGCGAGGTGGATAAGAGGCATGATGCCTGGCTGCCATCAGAGGACACCAGGAAGGTGTTGATCTTGGTGGCTACCCAGCAGTACAATCCAGTGTACGTGGAGAGAGACCGACTCACCATGCCAGGGCTCAAGTTTGACAACCTGCAGGTCAGGATTATAGGCTACATGAGCACGTCATTCCATGTCCATTATTGATGATTGACGTTATTATTTCACGTCGAATCTAATGTTAAAGGTATTGTCGTTTTTGATTTTCCTCACTCATTTCCTCATGAATCTAACATCAGTAGACTATACTGTGGCTAAGTCTACCTTGTGCGGTTTCTAGAAAATGTTAGTACAGCAGTCACCAGTGTACAGTGTAACCAGTACAGCTGACCTCGACCCTAACACAGCCTGACCCGAGTGTTTCATTGTGTGTGTGCTGCAGGGTGATGCAGTGAAGGACCTTATGGTGCGTCTTTTGGGCGACCAGGCAGCCTTGAAGAGACAAGTTCTCACCTCCAACGCCGTGGAACCATCCTTCCTGGGCCTCAAGCAGCTCATCGTGAGTCTCATCCCTCTCTGTGTGTGTGTGTGTGTCTCTTTTATGATGTTCCATCTCTTCAGTTTCCTCCTAGTTGGCATTCTTTATAAATCTCCTCCATCCTTCTCAGTGTTCCCTCTATGTTGATTTTGGCGTGGCGGCCCGCTAGCTCAATAGCGATTGCTGAACGCCCTTGCTCACGTTTTGTATTTTAGGTGCATTATTATGCTGAAGTAGTTACACTGCATTAAGATAATGTAATTCATAGTGGGTTCATTGTTATTATTTGCTAGAGAATGCTTAGCCTATATGTCAAAATCGTAATTAAACAGACAGTGTACACGTGCTTTAGAGTGGCTACCTTAATCGATAGGCTAGGCTACTGACCCTTTATAATAAGTTGTTACGTCAGTTATTAATTGGCTGCATTTATGCCATTTAGAACATACTTTATGAGTGGAAGGTCTCTTTAAGTAGCCTAACCTCATTGCTTTAGGGGAAATAGGACGAGAATATGTGCAATATTACATTAGCTATTAAACAGTAGACTATTACATTAACCTTTCATTAATCCGAAATATAGTGAACTTCTTTTCGTGTTGTTCGGACAGACTTGCCCCACTGCTGAAAAAAGTCCTAAAGCAAACACTGCTTCTGTAAAAGCATTGTTCTGGTCTTCTCTATCCCCCTGCCCGTGGCCTTGTGTATTGAAAGTGTTGTAGTTGTATAAGGTGGAGCGGCTGGAGGTGACTAACAACAGGAGGAAGAGGAGGGGTGGGGTGGGAGTATTTCTTTCCTGCTGTGTATGGGAGCTGTGTGCATATTTCAAGGCCTGTTGGACTCCTCACACACTGTCTACTTAAGCCTTCTCTCTCTCTCACACATACTTAGTAGTGGACTGCACTATGGCCTATACATATACACACTCACTGGGACTGCATAGACGATTTGGCCTAATGCTGAGAATGCCACCTGGCTCTTAAGTGTGTGTGTGTGTCTGTATGTCAGACTTCCAGCTCCATAGTGACCGAGTCAGAAACTGAATGAGTCTGTGACTGAGTCACTATGAATCAATATAATTGATTGCTGTGCATTGGAACACTTTATTGGTTTGCCAGCATGACTGTTAGAAAAGTGTGCATGTGTCCACGCCAGTCAGTCCTATATCTTGTGTGTGTTATTCTTGCATGGAGTACTAGCGATACCATAAAACTGACCTGATATAGCTAATTAGCTGTGTCAGGTGGGAGGGCAGGAGGAGGACCCAAACACAAGGAGAGACTAACAGGCAGGATCAATATGTAAATGTGCTTTAAATCTGCCACAAAAAAAACTGGGAACAAGCAGGGGTACTCCAATGCACATGACAAGAAACCAAAAAAGACAGACACAGGGAGCAGACATGTAAAAGGGAAGGTTATTAACCCACACACAACAGCTGGGTTATTGGGAGCGACACGCAGGTGGTGCAGGGAGCCAGGAGAGAGAGACGGGGCCAGGAGAGAGAGACGGGGCCAGGAGAGAGAGACGGGGCCAGGAGAGAGAGACGGGGCCAGGAGAGAGAGAGAGACGGGGCCAGGAGAGAGAGAGACGGGGCCAGGAGAGAGATACGGGGCCAGGAGAGAGATACGGGGCCAGGAGAGAGAGAGAGACGGGGCCAGGAGAGAGAGAGAGGGGGCCAGGAGAGAGAGAGACGGGGCCAGGAGAGAGAGACGGGGTCAGGAGAGAGAGACAGGGCCAGGAGAGAGAGACGGTGCCAGGAGAGAGAGACGGGGCCAGGAGAGAGAGAGATGGGGTCAGGAGAGAGAGAGACGGGGCCAGGAGAGAGAGACGGGGCCAGGAGAGAGAGACGGGGCCAGGAGAGAGAGAGAGAGAGACGGGGCCAGGAGAGAGAGAGAGAGAGACGGGGCCAGGAGAGAGAGAGAGACGGGGCCAGGAGAGAGAGACGGGGCCAGGAGAGAGAGACGAGCCAGGAGAGAGAGACGGGCCAGGAGAGAGAGACGGGCCAGGAGAGAGAGACGGGCCAGGAGAGAGATACGGGGTCAGGAGAGAGAGATACGGAGTCAGGAGAGAGAGAGAGACGGGGCCAGGAGAGAGATGGCCAGGAGCGGACTGGGAAAACCAGAATCTCAGAGCTGAGAAACGAAACCCTAATGGGGGCGCGGCCGTATCCGTGACGAGCTTTACCTGACTGGGTGTCCGTCCTTCCCCAGCATGTGTGTGGGTGGACGTGTCGCCATCGGGGTGGTCCCTATGCATTTGCAATTCCATCTGTCTTGCTGCCATGTTGGGCATAGATTGGGACCCTATCATTGTGTAATGCTTGTGTGTGTGCGTGTGCGTGTTGGCCCTGACCCTAAGCGCTGCAGAGATCTGACAGTGAGTAATGCCGCAGTGCCAGAGTATGACTGTCCCCCTGCCACCACACTCCTCTTGTGCGTGCACACACACACACACACACACACACACTCGAGTGCTGCCTCAGAGAGCGAGGCAGAGAGGAGACAGAACAGAGACAAGGAGGGAAGAGAAGGACGAGCGAGGGAAAGAGGCAAGTGAAGGAATGTGCAAGTGAGGGATGAATACGTGGAAACGGGTCCCTAAGAGAAGAGGAGGGTTTTGAAAATGGGGGCTGTTTTCTGTCCTCTTACTTCCTAATCACAACCTTTGTCCTAATGTTGACAATAACAAAAATATCGAATGACAATTCCAAGGTGACTGTGTTCAGTGACTAGATTCCAAGTGGCCTTAATGATTATAGTTATTTTTGCAAAGTAGGCATTTCATCTGAGGGGTGGACTGAGACTGTATAGCTGGCTGTGGTGAACTGGTACTTTATGCAAGGCTTGTTTTTTGAACTTTTGGTCGTGTCCCATTCTAGTCTGTCCAATGGCAGGGGTCGATAAGAGGTCTGCGATGGTCCTGCTGAGCTCTCTGTCTCTGACCACAGCCTTATCGTTCTCTATTTGTCCCCACACCCTTCCCCCCACTCCCCCTCCTTATGCTCTCTCTCTTTAACCAATGACCTGCCTCCCCATCTCTCCATGAGATGGTCTGGGAGCATTCTCTCTCTCTCTCTCTCTCTCTCTCTCTCTCTCTCTCTCTCTCTCTCTCTCTCTCTCTCTCTCTCTCTCTCTCTCTCTCTCTCTCTCTCTCGCTCGCCCCAGGGGGCCCAGGGCCGAACTCATCTGTCACTCTGATTAGCCACCTCTGTCTCCCTCCATCCCTCCTTTGAGGCTGGTGACCTCCTCCCTCTCCTCCCTCAGTGGGTCAGTGTCTGGGCTTGGGGCCAGGTCTGCCTGGGCCTCAGCCATATGTCCTGTCTGCCTCAACACGTATCCCAACACTATAGCTGTGTTTGTGTGTGTGTGTGTGTGTGTGTGCGTGTGTAATCATCAACTCATCGCCTTCACCTTCCACCCACCTTGACTCGGTCAGACTTTCAGTGTGTCCGCCAACCACCTCCATCCACCCCCTTTCCATTTCCCCTGTAGTAATCACGACAGGAGCTATCAACGTTATAGCTGCAGGTGCGCTTAAATGTCATTACCCTTACCTATTAGGCTACACCACACACACACACACACACACTCAAGGACCTAATATGCAGCGTCAGCTCTCTGCCATAAGGGAAGCAACATACATGGAGGTCATGCCCAGCCGAATTTGGGTTTAGCTGCAGCTCTCTATCATCTTTTGAAGAGCAGTAGTTGTTGTAATGCTGCTGGAGGCCGATGGAAAGGCCCGCTTCCTCATGGTCCACAGTTGCATTTCCGAGGCTAGAGATAAATCTGCAGCGACTTATCACTTGTGTATGCTGGCGCGTTGTCGGCCGTTGTTAGTCTCTATAACCCGTAAGGATGGGATGGAGAAGCTGCGTGAATGTATGGCTGGGTCCAAAGCTCACTGATGTCACACAAAGGAGATCTGAAGGGAGTCAGATGGCTGAGCGGTGAGGGAGTCGGGCTAGTAATCAGAAGGTTGCCGGATCGATTCCCTGCTGTGCCAAATGACGTTGGTACATAAGAACAGGTATTTTGTCTTCGGGGGCAAACGGCCCAGCGGACACCCACAGTCGTAGAACCTAGAAATAGCAAGGCTACATCAGCTACAACAGGCAGAGGCTAGCATTTAAGCCTAATGGTGAGGTGTGTGTGTGTGTGTGTGTGTGTGTATGGGGGTGGAGGGGTGGAGTTCCTGAACACACCAAAGGAAGAGAGCCGCTTCTTGGCATCTTCAATGCAATTAGGAGCCATCACCCCTTTAAAACCCAGAGACCAGTGGAATTGGAGAAACGAACTTTCCTGTGTGCTCGTGTGTAGCCGTAAGTGTACGCTGATGCGGCGCATCGACAACGCTGCTCTGGATCCTGCGGAAGAGGGCTCGGAGAGGGCGGAGTCTCCTGTCGCCATGGAGCTGCGGCTGGTCAATGCTGTTTTCTCATGCAGCGTCTAGTGCCCCCCCCACCACCCACCCCGCCCCAAACATCCTAACGTTTGGCCATGACCCTCACCTGCTGGCTGTAATAGAGTGCTCGTGAATGGGTGAGAGATGGACTGTGTGTGTGTGTGTGTGTGTGTGTGTGTGTGTGTGTGTGTGTGTGTGTGTGTGTGTGTGTGTGTGCGTGTGTGTGCGTGTGTGCGTGCGTGCGGTGGGCAAGGAAGAGCAGACGACACCCTTATGAATGTACCCCCCACAGTCAGTCAATCACCCACAGGAGCAGGGAGGGTCTGATTACTCCTTATTGCAGCGCTAAATAATTCATCATCTCATATTCCCCCTGTGTTGTCTTCCCTCCCGATGTTGAAATGACTCGCACCCAGGTAAAGCCGTGGACGGCGACGCACGAGGTCCGCGGGAAACGGATGCCATATCGGAAGCGCTCGCTTTTTTGTTGTACAGCCTTTCTCTGTGGCCTCGCGCGAGGATCCGGGGGGGACTCGATCGCCTTGGATGTGCTTCCCCGGAAACGACACGGAGACAAAACGACAAAGCCCCTTTTCATGTGCCTGCAGCCTTGCTAAGGTGGAGCAGTGCAGTAGGAGGTCCCTAGACTTCTGACGA